>NW_028255152.1:0-10700 GCF_964263255.1 Lissotriton vulgaris
TTAGCCTATCTGTAACGTCATGTACATTGCAGAAGCGGTTTCACGAACCAGAGGCCCACTGGAGGGATTTGAATAATTTAATATTGGCAGATGAACTGTTGTTGTGAAAACAGATTCCATCTAAGGAAAAGAATCGGGACTACCATTCCCGGCATGCAGTTTATTGGAGAACACCTGCCATTAAGGGTCGTACATATGGTAATCCAATACCTGTTTTCCAACTTGCCAAAGCCCTTATGATTAAGGTGCAGGAAGCACTGAAACGCATAGGGGAAACAAACTGTCTGGCTGTTTTACCGCTTCTGAAAATAAAGTGGCTGTGAACTATTCTGAGTGGAGTGCACTTCCAAGCGCGGAGGCTTTTTTTGGGAATAATTATACACGGCAACTCCAGCCGTGAGAAGTTGCACCGCCTTGAACATCGAAGGAGGGTCTGTGTGGCCATGCACCGTCACAGCCTGTTCCAGCACAAAGAATCATGTACATTGCAGAAGCGGTTTCACGAACCAGAGGACCACTGGAGGGATTTTAATAATTTAATATTGGCAGATGAACTGTTGTTGTAAAAACGGATTCCATTTAAGGAAAAGAATCGGGACTACCATTCCCAGCATGCAGTTTATTGGAGAACACATGCCATTATGGGTCGTAATCCAATACCTGTTTTCCAACTTGCCAAAGCCCCATGATTAAGGTGCAGGAAGCACTGAAACGCGTAGGGGAAACAAGCTGTCTGGCTGTTTTACTGCTTCTGAAAATAAAGTGTTCTGTGAACAATTCTGAGTGGAGTGCACTTCTAAGCGCGGAGGCTTTTTTGGGAATATATATATATATATATATATATATATACATATTATACATATATATATGTATCAAGGTCCAGGTCGGACCGAAACGCGTCATGGCGGCATACTGATGCAGGCGGAACTTTTTCTTTAAATAAACTTTAAGAAAGCACGAAATACTGGGTCCGCGCTTGTCTATCCGAGTCCTGTCTGTCGAGTGGATTCTAAAGATAGAGTACTGGAATATATATATATATATATATATATATATATATATATATATATATATATATATATATATATATATATATATATATATATATATATATATATATATATATATATATATATTCTTTCCTCGGTTCAAGAAAAGATTGTCCAGGCCACTTCCAAGTTACATAAGCATGTTTATTTCAAAAAAGGCTTTTCTCGACGCGTTTCGCAGGTAAACCTGCTTTCTCACGAGAACGAGTCAACTGAGTTAAGTGCATTAAATACATTGTCACCTGGTATTCACATCATACCAATAGTAATGAACAACAGACTAGCTGATGTTGCTGTGGGCTGAGTTCACTTTTTAGCCGTACATTAAGGCTAGAATACCTTGTCTTGTTAGTACTCCCGCAGTCATGCTCCCTTTTAACTTTGTTTGTGAGAAACTGTTTGTTGAAATGTTTTAATCACAACTCCACTGGTGTCAATTTTTGATAATTTCTTTATCCTTTATATTTACAGAACTTTGGGATGACCTACTGTGGGAATCTGTTCACCACTGACCAGAACGACTGCACATTGAAAGAACCATATGATTGTGGATTTCACGCTGAATATGAAGTATGACAGCATTTATCAGTTATCACAGAACACCTATGCTTTGGCATCTGGATTGGCCGTCTACCGCCAAGGGTGGCGTTTGAGTAAGCAAACATTGCGTTTCCTGATTTGCCCACTGGGGCTGTGCAGACGATACCGTAACTTTACCCGTGTGGTATGGACTCTCAGGACGCGATTAGCAGCAGTTACTGCCACCCTGTGTGTCACGTGCAGACCCTTAAGCACGCCAGCTCACTGGGGCATGATTTGTTTTCACTCTGCAACATTGGCAGATGTGTCCTTTCCCTTCCACTCTGGGAATTCCGGGTGACGGTAACCTGGATACACAGGTCTCTTACCTTGACGGTAAGAGTTACTCGCACTAAGCAGAGCGCTACACGCGGCTTGGTTTGTACTTTTTTTCACATTTTTTTCGCATCATTTCACTTGGAATGCTTTATTGTTCCACCGCTCCAGATGCACATCCCGGAGGTACTCGCAATACCGGGCTGTCTTGTAAATGAAATTCTTTACTTGTCTACTTCATATGTAGCGCCTTGCTATTTAATGCCATTTAATGCAATGTATGATATATTTTGTGTTCTTATCATTATGCCAAATATTGTGAAAAAAAGTGAACTTAGCCCACAGCAACATCAGCTAGTTTGTTGTTCATTACTATTGGTATGACGTGAATACCAGGTGACAATGTATTTAATGCATGTAACTCAGTTGACTCGTTCTCGTGAGAAAGCAGGTTTACCGACGAAATGCGTCGAGAAAAGCCTTTTTTTAAATAAACACGCTCATGTAACTTGGAAATGGCCCGGACAATCTTTTCTTGAACCGAGGAAAGTGTATGGTTGGAGGTGTAGGGATTCCCTATCCCGTCCGAGGCCCGCCACTGGAAGCGGCAGGGATCCTAAGCGACTTTGTTTGGCTTGATTTGGATTGTACTGGGAACCCCGCCCGCCCTTTAAATCTGACACGGATTACGTGTGTCAGGAGAACGCTTAATTGAAGACTGGTGTACAGTTTGAGCGGTGAGTCCTCAACCTGGATTACTCCACAAAGGCGGATACAAGCTGGAAACAAGTATTAAGTTTCACTCTAGCGGCTTCCCCGAGTGGACTTTACTTGGTGAGTGAACCACGTTATTTTCGCCTGTTACAACCTCACACCAACGTCTATTGATTTTACGATCACGAGTGCACAGCACGGCGTTTCCTTAAAGGGCAAGTGGCTAGACACACGCAATACACGCATTTGTGGGTGTTGGTGGTCTCAAAGAACTAGGCGGGCGGGTAGCTGACTTTACCCCGCACACACCAAAAACATTTATTCAAATATGGCATCGAGCAGAAATCAACGACGCAATGAGGCGACAAACAAGATGTTCGCCATACTAGGGTCTGCAATGACCGCGAACGCTCCTGATAATTCAAATAAAAAAAGCACCACATCCAACAGACAAGGGTTGTGGAATAACTCCTCATAACCGAACAGAACAAATGGTGGGAGGCCACCACCCTCCAAAAATACATTGAGGTAAGCAGGGTGCCTAGAGGATTGCGAATTTACACCACGCCCACATTTGCTAATTCCGACCCAGACATGGTCGAAGAATGGGCAGAAAACAGTCACGGATGCTCAATGATGATGCTGAAAATCCTGGTGAGATACGCAACCAAACATTGCGAAAAACTAGCAGACAAAATCAAGAATATAACAGGCCAACTAAAAGCCCTGTATGAGGACCAAAAAGACTTTGACAGTGAAATGGCCAAATTTGATACCAAACTGGAAAAGCTAGAAAAGGAGATTCGAGACAAAAAGGAGAGCAAATTCTCAAGGGACCGCAACGACTACGAGCGCGGCCAAGTGCTAACATTTGCCAAAAGATATGACCACTTTCGCACTGCAGCTAGAACATCCGGATCTGGGGTACCTAAAGCAGTGAGCAACAAACAAATGACGCCCACAATGCCAGCAGACGCCCAAGGGAATGAGGCACCAATTCCGGGAACTAGTGCCCAGCCCACATCAAATCCTGATATCATGAGCCCAAAAGGCAAAATGTTATTGGAATTCGCGTTGGTTGCCAAAGGGAGAATAGTGGGGCAAAGCAAAACCAATGTAGGAGGACCAAAAGGATGAGGTCAAGGCGGGAGAGGCGCAGGAAAACCCGGCACACTAAACCTCAGCAGCATATCGAGCCCAGTGGGATCCAGAACGAGGGACCAGAGAAGAGGCAAATAATGGATACCCAAACCATAATCAATCTGTCTTCAACAGAACTGAGCGAAGTAGAGAAAGAGGTATTGTCTCTTGGATTATCCTTTTGCCCCACTTCCTCCTTTGACTACACTCAGAGCCGAATCGATCTTTTCTTTTTTACTCGCAAATTGCGTTTGAAAAAGTGGTTCGCTACCAAACTTAACACTGAGACTCGCGAACCAGTCAGGAACCTAGCATCATTACGGTGGGGGATGTGGAAACACTCCATCTGTTGCATGAGCTGAGGGGAGACCCGAACATTATTGACAACCCTATCTTCAATTTAATTAATGATGACTTGAGAGTTGATCTCAACTGCAACAGCGGCTTCAGGCCAAAATCTGTCTTTTTGCCACAGATTGTTAATGAACCCATCGACATTTTTGAGAGGGTAATGATGAAAGAGTTGGATAAATTATCCAAAAAAATGCAATATGTTAAATGTAATCTCAATACTGCACAATTCCAGGCTATTAAGACTCTTAACAATGACAAAAGTATAGTCATAAAAAAAGCCGATAAAGGGGGGAAACATTGTCTTGTTACCTCACGACATGTACATTAACGAAGGCCTTTTGCAACTCATGGACAGCACCAAATATGAAAAAAGCAATAGGGCAAGCTACAACACCAGGATTACACAATACCTAGAACAACTCAATGACTGGAGGGAGAGGGGCCTCATCAGCCGGGAGGAACTTAATTTCCTTAATAATAGATATCCCAAGATATCTCCCCTTTACCTACTGCCCAAGGTACACAAAAACATGACAGAACCCCCAGGGAGACCAATTGTCTCCTCGAGGGGAAGCTGCTGGGAGAATACATCCAGATACGTGGACTTCTTTTTGCAGCCCTTGGTGCAGGAACTGCCCTTGTATCTGAGAGATTCAGGCAACGTTTTACACAAAATCAGCGATGTCACTTGGAACCCTGAGTGGCTCCTAATGACTCTTGACGTGAACAGTTTGTACATGCGCATCCCTCACCAACAAGGGATCGAGGCCTGCAGGCACTTTCTAAAAGCACGTTCTATCTCTTATTTATTACACACCGAAATGCTACTAGACTTGGCATTTCTGTGTTTAACCAAGAACTTCTTTCTCTTTAATGGAAACACTTACCATCAACTCCTGGGGACTGCGATGGGCACTTTCCCCCAGCTTCGCGGGTCTTTACCTAGGCTGGTGGGAGGAGCGGGTGGTCTACCAGTCCCCAATATACCAGAGTAAGGTAGTTAAATGGCTCCGTTACATAGACGACATCTTTGTAATATGGAACGGGAGCCATGAGGAGGCAACTGACTTTGTTCAGATACTCAACAACAATGAGTATAATCTATCCTTCACTAGCCATACCAGCAAAGTGGCCATTGATTTTTTAGATCTTAAAGTTAAGACTGAAAACAGCAATCTGAGCACTACTCTGTTCAGAAAGGAGACGGCGGGCAATAGCCTGCTGCATGCTCGCAGCTGTCATCCCCATAACCTTATCAAATCAATTCCGATTGGCGAATTTCTAAGGGCCAAACGGAACTGTTCAAGGGAAGAAGACTACAGGAAGGAAGTGCTGACAATGTCGGAGCGCTTCAGACAGAGAGGCTACACCGATAAGTGCATCTCCAAAGCTTTAGAACTAGTGAATAACAGGGAAAGAGCTATTCTGGTTGAAAGCAAAGAGAAAGACTATGAGACAGGATCCACCATGACCAGTAGATTCATCACCGATTACCACTCCCAATCCAATGAGGTGAGAAAAGCACTGGGGAAATTTTGGAATGTGCTGAAACTGGATAGAGACCTAGCATCAGGGATCTCTGAACCTCCATAGATCACTTTCAGGAGACCTAAGTCACTGAAAGATCTACTCTGTACTACACTTATACCAGGGAATATCAGTAAAAGAAATCCCATTCAAGGATTCTACGTTTGCGGCAGATGCAAAGCCTGTCGCAACAGCAGGAATCAGAAAGAGGTCCAGTTATCGAGAGAAAGTGACAAATTTAATATCCTGAAGTATGTCATGTGTCTCACAGACCACGCGATTTATGCACTGAAGTGCCCATGCCAGCTCTACTACATTGGGAGCACCAAACATCCGTCCAAAAAGAGAGTTCTCGAACACATGCGAGCTATCACAAATGGAGATAAACAATATCCAATAGCAAGGCACTTTGCCACACATCACAAGAGCAATGCCCATTTGCTTTCATTTTGTATTCTGGAAACTGTTCCTACTAGGGAGAGAGGAGGTGACAGCATTAAAAAAATGAGGAGATTAGAATGTAGACCTATAATAAAGTACAGAACCACACAACCAGGTGGCCATAATTTACACCAAGATTTAGCCGTACATTTAGGCTAGAATACCTTGTCTTAGTAATACTGCCGCAGTCACGCTGCCTTTTAACTTTGTTTGTGAGAAACTGTTTGTTGAAATATTTTAATCACAACTCCACTGGTGTCACTTTTTGATAATTTCTTTATCCTTTATGTTTACAGAACTTTGGGATGACCTACTGTGGGAATCTGTTCACCACTGACCTGAACGACTGCACATTGAAAGAACCGTATGATTGTGGATTTCACTCTGAATTTGAAGTATGACAGCATTTATCAGTTATCCTAGAACACTTATGCTTTGGCATCTGGATTGGCCGTCTACCGCCAAGGGTGGCGTTTGAGTAAGCAAACATTGCGTTTCCTGATTTGCCCACTGGGGCTATACAGACGATACCGTAACTTTACCCGTGGGGTATGGACTATCAGGAAGCGATTAGCAGCAGTTACTGCCACCCTGTGTGTCACGTGCAGACCCTTAAGCACGCCAGCCCCCTGGGGCATGATTTGTTTTCACTCTGCAACATTGGCAGATGTGTCCTTTCCCTTCCACTCTGGGAATTCCGGGTGACGGTAACCTGGCTACACAGGTCTCTTACCTTGAGCGTAAGAGTTACTCGCACTGAGCACTGCGCTTCACGCGGCTTGGTTTGTACTATTTTTCGCATCATTTCTCTTGGAATGCTTTATTGTTCCACCGCTCCAGATGCACATCCCGGAGGTACTCGTAATACCGGGCTGTCTTGTAAATGAAATGCTTTACTTGTCTACTTCATTTGTAGTGCCTTGCTATTTAATGCCATTTAATGCAATGTATGATATATTTTGTGTTCTTATCATTATGCCAAATATTGTGAAAAAAAAGTGAACTCAGCCCACAGCAACATCAGCTAGTCTGTTGTTCATTACTATTGGTATGACGTGAATACCAGGTGACAATGTATTTAATGCACGTAACTCAGTTGACTCATTCTCGTGAGAAAGCAGGCTTACCGGCTAAACGTGTCGAGAAAAGCCTTTTTTGAAATAAACACAGTTATGTAACTTGGAAGTGGCCCGGACAATCTTTTCTTGAACCGAGGAAAGTGTATGGTTGGAGGTGAAGGGATTCGCTATCCCGTCCGAGATCCGCTACTGGAAGCGGCAGGGATCCTAAGCGACTGTGTTTGGCCCGAAACGCGTCAGTTCAACCTGCTGCTTAGTTTGCCTCAATAAAATCTTCATTGCCTTATACTGGATTCGTTTGGTCATCTGTTCTGCTCTTGGGAAACTAGAGTTGCAGTCTGACTTCTTTGTGCATATATATATATATATATATATATATATATAAAATACAAATGCCCTGTGCATTTGAAAGGCACACGACAGCGCCCTGCCCTCCAGCTTTATCACGCAGCCTTCTCTTTGGTTTGCTTTTCATTTCTCACCGCCGACGCGTTTCAAGGCCATGTGGCCCCTTCTTCATGGGCAAATAAACATGCAGGCAAAACTTTCCTTTTGTTTCCGGTTTTTATTTCATTTCCATGACCCTCCCGAAAGCGGAAGGCAAATGTTGAACCCAAGGTGATTTATGGGGCATGGAGTCCATAAAATGGTGGAAAGTGCACCATCACCAACAGGAGAGACTCAAGTACCTGCTGTGTGAGGCCAGTGCTTCGAACCTTTCAGAGCTATGAATGGCACAGCGCTCCATACGCAGAAAGAAGCCAGACCTGAGGTATTGCTCCTACTTAAGGAAATAATGAACAATTTAAATTTTTAAACATGTGCTCGAAATTATGGACTCCATGCCCCATAAATCACCTTGGGTTCAACATTTGCCTTCCGCTTTCGGGAGGGTCATGGAAATGAAATAAAAACCGGAAACAAAAGGAAAGTTTTGCCTGCATGTTTATTTGCCCATGAAGAAGGGGCCACATGGCCTTGAAACGCGTCGGCGGTGAGAAATGAAAAGCAAACCAAAGAGAAGGCTGCGTGATAAAGCTGGAGGGCAGGGCGCTGTCGTGTGCCTTTCAAATGCACAGGGCATTTGTATTTTATATATATATATATATATATATATATATATATATATATATATATATATATATATATATATATTTCCAAAAAGATGCCCCGTAATAAATATATATAAATATATATATATATATATATATATATATATATATATATATATATATATATATAATATATATTACCTACTGGCGGTCGCCAGTAGGTAGTTATAGTTAGGACCTACTTTCCATGGAAAATCCACAACATTCTATTTGAAATAACTTTGGCGCGGTGGATGAATCTCTGCGAATTTCACCAAGAAAATGGCCTGCTCCGCTCCTTCCCTGAAAGTTTTACGTGTGATTCGTCAAGTGGGGGCCGAGAATAAAGGGGGCTCCCAAAATGTGTTTTCCCCATGCAATTTTCCATAGGGCATTAATCACTTTAAATATAGTAGATGGTGTTTTCACTTGTGACACGTGATCAAGGGCTTACGGGCTTGAAACACGTTGTGTTGGGTCACTTACAATAAAATAATTTTGCCTACTTGAAAAACCTCGGAGGTCTGTGTCTCTTTCCTCGCCTGTCTGCTGCTGCGGAAAATCAGGAAGTGGTTTGAGTTTTCCATATATATATATATATATATATATATATATATATATATATATATATATATATATATATATATATATATATATATATATATATATGTGAACAAGGGCTTTTCCAGCCCGAAACGCGTAGTGCCCTCTGGCTTACCGGCTTCTCTGCAAATAAAAGATCCTGTGCAGCGCATTCTGTGGTCCGTCTCCTATGTTCCCTCGCCGGTCTGACGTTGGTTGACCTGGAAGTGGTGTTTGGAGTTTTTTCGGATATATATATATATATATATATACAAATATATATTACCTACTGGCGGTTGCCAGTAGGTAGTTATAGTTAGGACCTACTTTCCATAGGAAATCCACAACATTCTTTTTGAAATAACTTTGGCGCCGGTGGACGAATCTCCGTGAATTTCACCAAGAAAATGGCCTGCTCCGCTCCTTCCCTGAAAGTTTGGGTGTGATTCATCAAGTGGGGGCCGAGAAAAAAGGGGGGTCCCAAAATATGTTTTCCCCATGCAATTTTCCATAGGGATCTTTAGCCAGGGCTACAGCCCGAACGGCTGAACGGAATTACGCCAATTTTGGCAGAGAGGTAGAGTTCTGTTCGCAGATTGTGCTTTTTGTTAAATGGTGTAAATTCGTTCTGTAGTTCTTGAGAAAATCAAAAGTAAAATCATAGTGATATCTAGAGACGAAGTACTGCACGCATACGGAAATCCGTACAATTACGAGCACGAGCTGCATGCTGATTGGATGTCAACTGTTTATCAACACTCCAAACCAGGAAGTGTTGGCAGCCATCTTGTGCCTCGGTAGAACCGAGTCACAAGAAAACAGTAAAACAAAGTTGAAAAATAAGGAAAAGGGGCAGTGTAGAAACATCCTGACCTTCTAGGCCTGCTCAGGGGGTCCCTAATCGCGGGGTACGCGTATAGTACGCGTGCACGGTGGAAAAGGCAAAAAAAACTAGAAGTCCGTTTTAGTCTTAATTAGCCTCCGGGGGGCGGCAAAATCTCGGGGGCAATTTTCTTCCATAATGGGGGGCTTGTAAGGCTCACCACCCCATCAGGTTTTTTTTTAAAAGTATGTTTTCAGCTCCTCCTCCCCCCGTACATGCCCCGGAGACCGACACCTTCCTGGGGCAGTAATATGTAAAATGACCTTTCAGCCCCGGGGACCTGCACCCGTGGGGCTTTTTAATGTTGGGAGGGGGTCACGCAGCCCCCCTCCGGGAGCCCTTGATGGCCATGGGGACCACTGCGTCCCAGGGCCGGCTCTTGTAGTGTCTCGGGGTGCCTACCCCCGGGACACTGCTGTTTGCTATGGTAGGGCATGGAGCGTCGCTGTTCCCACTTTACCACAGCAAACCGCTTTCCTATTTGAAAGAATGAGCAAGTTAATCTGCTCTCTCTTTCAAGTAGGAAAGCAGATTGCTTTTCGTTAGAGAGAGCAGCATGTAAGCTGCTCTCTCTGACAAAGCAATGCCGGCTCTCAAAGGACGCTGGGAGGATTGTGGTGGAATTGGGGCTAAAAAAAAAAACTGTTCTTTTTGAGAACTAACTTCACTGGTGAAAAAAAGAGCACTATTTCTATGATAGTATGTGAAACTTTCAGTTTTTTTGTGCACCTGTTGTACTCCCTGTACATGAGCAGCCTCGTTTCCAAGCCCATGTTTCTTTCTTTTTCTTTAAGTTCGCCAAGCAAAGCTGTCCTCATTTCAGGCTTTAAATTTGCCGCTTTCTTTTCCCGGGTCGTGTGTGTCATCCGCTGCTATACTTTTGTAATATATTATTAATCATATTGCTGAGGCGTCAAATGTTTGATACATACTCCGTCCTCCGCCATTTTATTAGTTTTCCTCCGTTATTTTTATTATACCTGTT
>NW_028255153.1:0-131377 GCF_964263255.1 Lissotriton vulgaris
TGACGTAATGGGGGGTGTTATCTCTTTTGTCAAAAATCAGCCGTTTTTGCTTGAACATTAAATGCCTCCAAATAGTATTTAATTCACTTCCAGAGCCCCTGGAAGCATGAAAATACCTTTAAACATGCTAATTTTAGCTCTAACACTGATGATCAACCTACAAATGTGAACTGACGTTCAAAAATAAAACATTTGAAAACGGACCATTTTTCACATTTCTGAAGCATGACGTAATGGGGGGGTGTTATCTCTTTTGTCAAAAATCAGCCGTTTTTGCTGGAACATTAAATTCCTCCAAATAGTATTTAATTCACTTCCCGAGCCCCTGGAAGCATGAAAATCACTTTAAACATGCTAATTTTAGCTCTAACACTGATGATCCACCTACAAATGTGAACTGACATTCAAAAATAAAACATTTGAAAACTGACCATTTTCCACATTTCTGAAGCATGACGTAATGGGGGGGTGTTATCTCTTTTGTCAAAAATCAGCAGTTTTTGCTTGAACATTAAATGCCTCCAAATGGTATTTAATTAACTTCCCGGGGTGAAGAAACCCTTTTTGAGAACTCAGAGTGAGTAAATTGGCCATTTTCATGCACTTTTAACCATTCCATAAATCTTGTGTTTAGGGCCCCTGGAAGCATGAAAATCACTTTAAACATGCTAATTTTAGCTCTAACACTGATGATTCACCTACAAATGTGAACTGACGTTCAAAAATAAAACATTTGAAAACGGACCATTTTCCACATTTCTGAAGCATGACGTAATGGGGGGGTGTTATCTCTTTTGTCAAAAATCAGCTGTTTTTGATTGAACATTAAATGCCTCCAAATAGTATTTAATTCACTTCCCGAGCCCCTGGAAGCATGAAAATCACTTTAAACATGCTAATTTTCGCTCTAACACTGATGATCCACCTACAAATGTGAACTGACGTTCAAAAATAAAACATTTGAAAACAGACCATTCTCCACATTTCTGAAGCATGACGTAATGGGGGGATGTTATCTCTTTTGTCGAAAATCAGCCGTTTTTGCTTGAACATTAAATGCCTCCAAATGGTATTTAATTAACTTCCCGGGGTGAAGAAACCCTTTTTGAGAACTCAGAGTGAGTAAATTGGCCATTTTCATGCACTTTTAACCATTCCATAAATCTTGTGTTTAGGGCCCCTGGAAGCATGAAAATCACTTTAAACATGCTAATTTTAGCTCTAACACTGATGATCAACCTACAAATGTGAACTGACGTTCAAAAATAAAACATTTGAAAACGGACCATTTTCCACATTTCTGAAGCATGACGTAATGGGGGGTGTTATCTCTTTTGTCAAAAATCAGCTGTTTTTGCTTGAACATTAAATGCCTCCAAATAGTATTTAATTCACTTCCCGAGCTCCTGGAAGCATGAAAATCCCTTTAAACATGCTAATTTTAGCTCTAACACTGATGATCCACCTACAAATGTGAACTGACGTTCAAAAATAAAACATTTGAAAACGGATCATTTTCCACATTTCTGAAGCATGACGTAATGGGGGGGTGTTATCTCTTTTGTCGAAAATCAGCCGTTTTTGCTTGAACATTAAATGCCTCCAAATGGTATTTAATTAACTTCCCGGGGTGCAGAAACCCTTTTTGAGAACTCAGAGTGAGTAAATTGGCCATTTTCATGCACTTTTAACCATTCCGTAAATCTTGTGTTTAGGGCCCCTGGAAGCATGAAAATCACTTTAAACATACTAATTTTAGCTCTGACACTGATGATCAACCTACAAATGTGAACTGACGTTCAAAAATAAAACATTTGAAAACGGACCATTTTTCACATTTCTGAAGCATGACGTAATGGGGGGGTGTTATCTCTTTTGTCAAAAATCAGCCGTTTTTGCTTGAACATTAAATTCCTCCAAATAGTATTTAATTCACTTCCTGAGCACCTGGAAGCATGAAAATCACTTTAAACATGCTAATTTTAGCTCTAACACTGATGATCCACCTACAAATGTGAACTGACGTTCAAAAATAAAACATTTGAAAACGGACCATTTTCCACATTTCTGAAGCATGACGTAATGGGGGGGTGTTATCTCTTTTGTCGAAAATCAGCCGTTTTTGCTTGAACATTCAAAGCCTCCAAATGGTATTTAATTAACTTCCCGGGGTGAAGAAATCCTTTTTGAGAACTCAGAGTGAGTAAATTGGCCATTTTCATGCACTTTTAACCATTCCATAAATCTTGTGTTTAGGGCCCCTGGTAGCATGAAAATCACTTTAAACATGCTAATTTTAGCTCTAACACTGATGATCAACCTACAAATGTGAACTGACGTTCAAAAATAAAACATTTGAAAACGGACCATTTTTCACATTTCTGAAGCATGACGTAATGGGGGGGGTGTTATCTCTTTTGTCAAAAATCAGCCGTTTTTGCTTGAACATTAAATTCCTCCAAATAGTATTTAATTCACTTCCCGAGCCCCTGGAAGCATGAAAATCACTTTAACCACATGGCTGCTGGGCGTTTTCCCCCCCAGTGCTGGAAAATGCCATTTTAGTGGCACTATGACGAGCTCAGCTCGTCATCAGCACACGACACCCGTGGGTGATGACGAGCTGAGCTCGTCATCAGCATCGAAAGGGTTAAACATGCTAATTTTACCTCTAACACTGATGATCCACCTACAAATGTGAACTGACATTCAAAAATAAAACATTTGAAAACGGACCATTTTCCACATTTCTGAAGCATGACGTAATGGGGGGGGGTGTTATCTCTTTTGTCGAAAATCAGCCGTTTTTGCTTGAACATTAAATGCCTTCAAATGGTATTTAATTAACTTCCCGGGGTGAAGAAACCCTTTTTGAGAACTCAGAGTGAGTAAATTGGCCATTTTCATGCACTTTCAACCATTCCATAAATCTTGTGTTTAGGGCCCCTGGAAGCATGAAAATCACTTTAAACATGCTAATTTTAGCTCTAACACTAATGATCAACCTCCAAATGTGAACTGACTTTCAAAAATAAAACATTTGAAAACGGACCATTTTCCACATTTCTGAAGCATGACGTAATGGGGGGGTGTTATCTCTTTTGTCAAAAATCAGCTGTTTTTGCTTGAACATTAAATGCCTCCAAATAGTATTTAATTCACTTCCCGAGCCCCTGGAAGCATGAAAATCCCTTTAAACATGCTAATTTTAGCTCTAACACTGATGATCCACCTACAAATGTGAACTGACATTCAAAAATAAAACATTTGAAAACGGACCATTTTCCACATTTCTGAAGCATGACGTAATGGGGGGGTGTTATCTCTTTTGTCGGAAATCAGCCGTTTTTGCTTGAACATTAAAAGCCTCCAAATGGTATTTAATTAACTTCCCGGGTGAAGAAATCCTTTTTGAGAACTCAGAGTGAGTAAATTGGCCATTTTCATGCACTTTTAACCATTCCATAAATCTTGTGTTTAGGGCCCCTGGTAGCATGAAAATCACTTTAAACATGCTAATTTTAGCTCTAACACTGATGATCAACCTACAAATGTGAACTGACGTTCAAAAATAAAACATTTGAAAACGGACCATTTTTCACATTTCTGAAGCATGACGTAATGGGGGGGTGTTATCTCTTTTGTCAAAAATCAGCCGTTTTTGCTTGAACATTAAATTCCTAAATATAGTATTTAATTCACTTCCCGAGCCCCTGGAAGCGTGAAAATCACTTTAACCACATGGCTGCTGGGCGTTTTCCCCCCCAGTGCTGGAAAATGCCATTTTAGTGGCACTATGACGAGCTCAGCTCGTCATCAGCACACGACACCCGTGGGTGATGACGAGCTGAGCTCGTCATCAGCATCGAAAGGGTTAAACATGCTAATTTTACCTCTAACACTGATGATCCACCTACAAATGTGAACTGACATTCAAAAATAAAACATTTGAAAACGGACCATTTTCCACATTTCTGAAGCATGACGTAATGGGGGGGGTGTTATCTCTTTTGTCGAAAATCAGCCGTTTTTGCTTGAACATTAAATGCCTTCAAATGGTATTTAATTAACTTCCCGGGGTGAAGAAACCCTTTTTGAGAACTCAGAGTGAGTAAATTGGCCATTTTCATGCACTTTTAACCATTCCATAATTCTTGTGTTTAGGGCCCCTGGAAGCATGAAAATCACTTTAAACATGCTAATTTTAGCTCTAACACTGATGATCAACCTACAAATGTGAACTGACGTTCAAAAATAAAACATTTGAAAACGGACCATTTTCCACATTTCTGAAGCATGACGTAATGGGGGGGTGTTATCTCTTTTGTCAAAAATCAGCCGTTTTTGTTTGAACATTAAATGCCTCCAAATAGTATTTAATTAACTTCCCGAGCCCCTGGAAGCATGAAAATACCTTTAAACATGCTAATTTTAGCTCTAACACTGATGATCAACCTACAAATGTGAACTGACGTTCAAAAATAAAACATTTGAAAACGGACCATTTTTCACATTTCTGAAGCATGACGTAATGGGGGGGTGTTATCTCTTTTGTCAAAAATCAGCCGTTTTTGCTTGAACATTAAATTCCTCCAAATAGTATTTAATTCACTTCCCGAGCCCCTGGAAGCATGAAAATCACTTTAAACAGGCTAATTTTAGCTCTAACACTGATGATCCACCTACAAATGTGAACTGACGTTCAAAAATAAAACATTTGAAAACAGACTATTCTCCACATTTCTGAAGCATGACGTAATAGGGGGGTGTTATCTCTTTTGTCGAAAATCAGCCGTTTTTGCTTGAACATTAAATGCCTCCAAATGGTATTTAATTAACTTCCCGGGGTGAAGAAACCCTTTTTGAGAACTCAGAGTGAGTAAATTGGCCATTTTCATGCACTTTTAACCATTCCATAAATCTTGTGTTTAGGGCCCCTGGAAGCATGAAAATCACTTTAAACATGCTAATTTTAGCTCTAACACTGATGATCAACCTACAAATGTGAACTGACGTTCAAAAATAAAACATTTGAAAACGGACCATTTTCCACATTTCTGAAGCATGACGTAATGGGGGGTGTTATCTCTTTTGTCAAAAATCAGCTGTTTTTGCTTGAACATTAAATGCCTCCAAATAGTATTTAATTCACTTCCCGAGCTCCTGGAAGCATGAAAATCCCTTTAAACATGCTAATTTTAGCTCTAACACTGATGATCCACCTACAAATGTGAACTGACGTTCAAAAATAAAACATTTGAAAACGGATCATTTTCCACATTTCTGAAGCATGACGTAATGGGGGGGTGTAATCTCTTTTGTCGAAAATCGGCCGTTTTTGCTTGAACATTAAATGCCTCCAAATAGTATTTAATTCACTTCCTGAGCCCCTGGAAGCATGAAAATCACTTTAAACATGCTAATTTTAGCTCTAACACTGATGATCCACCTACAAATGTGAACTGACGTTCAAAAATAAAACATTTGAAAACGGACCATTTTCCACATTTCTGAAGCATGACGTAATGGGGGGGTGTTATCTCTTTTGTCGAAAATCAGCCGTTTTTGCTTGAACATTCAAAGCCTCCAAATGGTATTTAATTAACTTCCCGGGGCGAAGAAACCCTTTTTGAGAACTCAGAGTGAGTAAATTGGCCATTTTCATGCACTTTTAACCATTCCATTAATCTTGTGTTTAGGGCCCCTGGAAGCATGAAAATCACTTTAAACATGCTAATTTTAGCTCTAACACTGATGATCAACCTACAAATGTGAACTGACGTTCAAAAATAAAACATTTGAAAACGGACCATTTTCCACATTTCTGAAGCATGACGTAATGGGGGGGTGTTATCTCTTTTGTCAAAAATCAGCCGTTTTTGCTTGAACATTAAATGCCTCCAAATAGTATTAAATTCACTTCCCGAGCCCCTGGAAGCATGAAAATACCTTTAAACATGCTAATTTTAGCTCTAACACTGATGATCAACCTACAAATGTGAACTGACGTTCAAAAATAAAACATTTGAAAACGGACCATTTTTCACATTTCTGAAGCATGACGTAATGGGGGGGTGTTATCTCTTTTGTCAAAAATCAGCCGTTTTTGCTGGAACATTAAATTCCTCCAAATAGTATTTAATTCACTTCCCGAGCCCCTGGAAGCATGAAAATCACTTTAAACATGCTAATTTTAGCTCTAACAATCCACCTACAAATGTGAAATGACATTCAAAAATAAAACATTTGAAAACTGACCATTTTCCACATTTCTGAAGCATGACGTAATGGGGGGGTGTTATCTCTTTTGTCAAAAATCAGCAGTTTTTGCTTGAACATTAAATGCCTCCAAATGGTATTTAATTAACTTCCCGGGGTGAAGAAACCCTTTTTGAGAACTCAGAGTGAGTAAATTGGCCATTTTCATGCACTTTTAACCATTCCATAAATCTTGTGTTTAGGGCCCCTGGAAGCATGAAAATCACTTTAAACATGCTAATTTTAGCTCTAACACTGATGATTCACCTACAAATGTGAACTGACGTTCAAAAATAAAACATTTGAAAACGGACCATTTTCCACATTTCTGAAGCATGACGTAATGGGGGGGTGTTATCTCTTTTGTCAAAAATCAGCCATTTTTGCTTGAACATTAAATGCCTCCAAATAGTATTTAATTCACTTCCCGAGCCCCTGGAAGCATGAAAATCACTTTAAACATGCTAATTTTAGCTCTAACACTGATGATCAACCTACAAATGTGAACTGACGTTCAAAAATAAAACATTTGAAAACGGACCATTTTCCACATTTCTGAAGCATGACGTAATGAGGGGGTGTGATCTCTTTTGTCAAAAATCAGCTGTTTTTGATTGAACATTAAATGCCTCCAAATAGTATTTAATTCACTTCCCGAGCCCCTGGAAGCATGAAAATCACTTTAAACATGCTAATTTTAGCTCTAACACTGATGATCCACCTACAAATGTGAACTGACGTTCAAAAATAAAACATTTGAAAACAGACCATTCTCCACATTTCTGAAGCATGACGTAATGGGGGGGTGTTATCTCTTTTGTCGAAAATCAGCCGTTTTTGCTTGAACATTAAATGCCTCCAAATGGTATTTAATTAACTTCCCGGGGTGAAGAAACCCTTTTTGAGAACTCAGAGTGAGTAAATTGGCCATTTTCATGCACTTTTAACCATTCCATAAATCTTGTGTTTAGGGCCCCTGGAAGCATGAAAATCACTTTAAACATGCTAATTTTAGCTCTAACACTGATGATCAACCTACAAATGTGAACTGACGTTCAAAAATAAAACATTTGAAAACGGACCATTTTCCACATTTCTGAAGCATGACGTAATGGGGGGTGTTATCTCTTTTGTCAAAAATCAGCTGTTTTTGCTTGAACATTAAATGCCTCCAAATAGTATTTAATTCACTTCCCGAGCTCCTGGAAGCATGAAAATCCCTTTAAACATGCTAATTTTAGCTCTAACACTGATGATCCACCTACAAATGTGAACTGACGTTCAAAAAGTAAAACATTTGAAAACGGATCATTTTCCACATTTCTGAAGCATGACGTAATGGGGGGGTGTTATCTCTTTTGTCGAAAATCAGCCGTTTTTGCTTGAACATTAAATGCCTCCAAATGGTATTTAATTAACTTCCCGGGGTGCAGAAACCCTTTTTGAGAACTCAGAGTGAGTAAATTGGCCATTTTCATGCACTTTTAACCATTCCGTAAATCTTGTGTTTAGGGCCCCTGGAAGCATGAAAATCACTTTAAACATACTAATTTTAGCTCTAACACTGATGATCAACCTACAAATGTGAACTGACGTTCAAAAATAAAACATTTGAAAACGGATTATTTTCCACATTTCTGAAGCATGACGTAATGGGGGGGTGTTATCTCTTTTGTCAAAAATCAGCCGTTTTTGCTTGAACATTAAATTCCTCCAAATAGTATTTAATTCACTTCCTGAGCCCCTGGAAGCATGAAAATCACTTTAAACATGCTAATTTTAGCTCTAACACTGATGATCCACCTACAAATGTGAACTGACGTTCAAAAATAAAACATTTGAAAACGGACCATTTTCCACATTTCTGAAGCATGACGTAATGGGGGGGTGTTATCTCTTTTGTCGAAAATCAGCCGTTTTTGCTTGAACATTCAAAGCCTCCAAATGGTATTTAATTAACTTCCCGGGGTGAAGAAATCCTTTTTGAGAACTCAGAGTGAGTAAATTGGCCATTTTCATGCACTTTTAACCATTCCATAAATCTTGTGTTTAGGGCCCCTGGTAGCATGAAAATCACTTTAAACATGCTAATTTTAGCTCTAACACTGATGATCAACCTACAAATGTGAACTGACGTTCAAAAATAAAACATTTGAAAACGGACCATTTTTCACATTTCTGAAGCATGACGTAATGGGGGGGGTGTTATCTCTTTTGTCAAAAATCAGCCGTTTTTGCTTGAACATTAAATTCCTCCAAATAGTATTTAATTCACTTCCCGAGCCCCTGGAAGCATGAAAATCACTTTAACCACATGGCTGCT
Organism: Lissotriton vulgaris; assembly: GCF_964263255.1. Lineage (NCBI taxonomy): Eukaryota > Metazoa > Chordata > Amphibia > Caudata > Salamandridae > Lissotriton > Lissotriton vulgaris. The sequence goes on from NW_028255153.1 coordinate 8,582, forward strand.
GGGCGTTTTCCCCCCCAGTGCTGGAAAATGCCATTTTAGTGGCACTATGACGAGCTCAGCTCGTCATCAGCACACGACACCCGTGGGTGATGACGAGCTGAGCTCGTCATCAGCATCGAAAGGGTTAAACATGCTAATTTTACCTCTAACACTGATGATCCACCTACAAATGTGAACTGACATTCAAAAATAAAACATTTGAAAACGGACCATTTTCCACATTTCTGAAGCATGACGTAATGGGGGGGGGGGTTATCTCTTTTGTCGAAAATCAGCCGTTTTTGCTTGAACATTAAATGCCTTCAAATAGTATTTAATTAACTTCCCGAGCCCCTGGAAGCATGAAAATACCTTTAAACATGCTAATTTTAGCTCTAACACTGATGATCAACCTACAAATGTGAACTGACGTTCAAAAATAAAACATTTGAAAACGGACCATTTTTCACATTTCTGAAGCATGACGTAATGGGGGGGTGTTATCTCTTTTGTCAATAATCAGCCGTTTTTGCTTGAACATTAAATTCCTCCAAATAGTATTTAATTCACTTCCCGAGCCCCTGGAAGCATGAAAATCACTTTAAACATGCTAATTTTAGCTCTAACACTGATGATCAACCTACAAATGTGAACTGACGTTCAAAAATAAAACATTTGAAAACGGACCATTTTCCACATTTCTGAAGCATGACGTAATGGGGGGGTGTTATCTCTTTTGTCGAAAATCAGCCGTTTTTGCTTGAACATTAAATGCCTCCAAATGGTATTTAATTAACTTCCCGGGGTGAAGAAACCCTTTTTGAGAACTCAGAGTGAGTAAATTGGCCATTTTCATGCACTTTTAACCATTCCATAAATCTTGTGTTTAGGGCCCCTGGAAGCATGAAAATCACTTTAAACATGCTAATTTTAGCTCTAACACTGATGATCAACCTACAAATGTGAACTGACGTTCAAAAATAAAACATTTGAAAACGGACCATTTTCCACATTTCTGAAGCATGACGTAATGGGGGGTGTTATCTCTTTTGTCAAAAATCAGCTGTTTTTGCTTGAACATTAAATGCCTCCAAATAGTATTTAATTCACTTCCCGAGCTCCTGGAAGCATGAAAATCCCTTTAAACATGCTAATTTTAGCTCTAACACTGATGATCCACCTACAAATGTGAACTGACGTTCAAAAATAAAACATTTGAAAACGGATCATTTTCCACATTTCTGAAGCATGACGTAATGGGGGGGTGTTATCTCTTTTGTCGAAAATCGGCCGTTTTTGCTTGAACATTAAATGCCTCCAAATGGTATTTAATTAACTTCCCGGGGTGCAGAAACCCTTTTTGAGAACTCAGAGTGAGTAAATTGGCCATTTTCATGCACTTTTAACCATTCCGTAAATCTTGTGTTTAGGGCCCCTGGAAGCATGAAAATCACTTTAAACATACTAATTTTAGCTCTAACACTGATGATCAACCTACAAATGTGAACTGACGTTCAAAAATAAAACATTTGAAAACGGACCATTTTTCACATTTCTGAAGCATGATGTAATGGGGGGGTGTTATCTCTTTTGTCAAAAATCAGCCGTTTTTGCTTGAACATTAAATTCCTCCAAATAGTATTTAATTCACTTCCTGAGCCCCTGGAAGCATGAAAATCACTTTAAACATGCTAATTTTAGCTCTAACACTGATGATCCACCTACAAATGTGAACTTACGTTCAAAAATAAAACATTTGAAAACGGACCATTTTCCACATTTCTGAAGCATGACGTAATGGGGGGGTGTTATCTCTTTTGTCGAAAATCAGCCGTTTTTGCTTGAACATTCAAAGCCCCCAAATGGTATTTAATTAACTTCCCGGGGCGAAGAAACCCTTTTTGAGAACTCAGAGTGAGTAAATTGGCCATTTTCATGCACTTTTAACCATTCCATTAATCTTGTGTTTAGGGCCCCTGGAAGCATGAAAATCACTTTAAACATGCTAATTTTAGCTCTAACACTGATGATCAACCTACAAATGTGAACTGACGTTCAAAAATAAAACATTTGAAAACGGACCATTTTCCACATTTCTGAAGCATGACGTAATGGGGGGGTGTTATCTCTTTTGTCAAAAATCAGTCGTTTTTGCTTGAACATTAAATGCCTCCAAATAGTATTAAATTCACTTCCCGAGCCCCTGGAAGCATGAAAATACCTTTAAACATGCTAATTTTAGCTCTAACACTGATGATCAACCTACAAATGTGAACTGACGTTCAAAAATAAAACATTTGAAAACGGACCATTTTTCACATTTCTGAAGCATGACGTAATGGGGGGGTGTTATCTCTTTTGTCAAAAATCAGCCGTTTTTGCTGGAACATTAAATTCCTCCAAATAGTATTTAATTCACTTCCCGAGCCCCTGGAAACATGAAAATCACTTTAAACATGCTAATTTTAGCTCTAACACTGATGATCCACCTACAAATGTGAACTGACATTCAAAAATAAAACATTTGAAAACTGACCATTTTCCACATTTCTGAAGCATGACGTAATGGGGGGGTGTTATCTCTTTTGTCAAAAATCAGCAGTTTTTGCTTGAACATTAAATGCCTCCAAATGGTATTTAATTAACTTCCCGGGGTGAAGAAACCCTTTTTGAGAACTCAGAGTGAGTAAATTGGCCATTTTCATGCACTTTTAACCATTCCATAAATCTTGTGTTTAGGGCCCCTGGAAGCATGAAAATCACTTTAAACATGCTAATTTTAGCTCTAACACTGATGATTCACCTACAAATGTGAACTGACGTTCAAAAATAAAACATTTGAAAACGGACCATTTTCCACATTTCTGAAGCATGACGTAATGGGGGGGTGTTATCTCTTTTGTCAAAAATCAGCTGTTTTTGATTGAACATTAAATGCCTCCAAATAGTATTTAATTCACTTCCCGAGCCCCTGGAAGCATGAACATCACTTTAAACATGCTAATTTTAGCTCTAACACTGATGATCCACCTACAAATGTGAACTGACGTTCAAAAATAAAACATTTGAAAACAGACCATTCTCCACATTTCTGAAGCATGACGTAATGGGGGGGTGTTATCTCTTTTGTCGAAAATCAGCCGTTTTTGCTTGAACATTAAATGCCTCCAAATGGTATTTAATTAACTTCCCGGGGTGAAGAAACCCTTTTTGAGAACTCAGAGTGAGTAAATTGGCCATTTTCATGCACTTTTAACCATTCCATAAATCTTGTGTTTAGGGCCCCTGGAAGCATGAAAATCACTTTAAACATGCTAATTTTAGCTCTAACACTGATGATCAACCTACAAATGTGAACTGACGTTCAAAAATAAAACATTTGAAAACTGACCATTTTCCACATTTCTGAAGCATGACGTAATGGGGGGTGTTATCTCTTTTGTCAAAAATCAGCTGTTTTTGCTTGAACATTAAATGCCTCCAAATAGTATTTAATTCACTTCCCGAGCCCCTGGAAGCATGAAAATCACTTTAACCACATGGCTGCTGGGCGTTTTCCCCCCCAGTGCTGGAAAATGCCATTTTAGTGGCACTATGACGAGCTCAGCTCGTCATCAGCACACGACACCCGTGGGTGATGACGAGCTGAGCTCGTCATCAGCATCGAAAGGGTTAAACATGCTAATTTTACCTCTAACACTGATGATCCACCTACAAATGTGAACTGACATTCAAAAATAAAACATTTGAAAACGGACCATTTTCCACATTTCTGAAGCATGACGTAATGGGGGGGTATTATCTCTTTTGTCGAAAATCAGCCGTTTTTGCTTGAACATTAAATGCCTTCAAATGGTATTTAATTAACTTCCCGGGGTGAAGAAACCCTTTTTGAGAACTCAGAGTGAGTAAATTGGCCATTTTCATGCACTTTTAACCATTCCATAATTCTTGTGTTTAGGGCCCCTGGAAGCATGAAAATCACTTTAAACATGCTAATTTTAGCTCTAACACTGATGATAAACCTACAAATGTGAACTGACGTTAAAAAATAAAACATTTGAAAACGGACCATTTTCAACATTTCTGAAGCATGACGTAATGGGGGGGTGTTATCTCTTTTGTCAAAAATCAGCCGTTTTTGCTTGAACATTAAATGCCTCCAAATAGTATGTAATTCACTTCCCGAGCCCCTGGAAGCATGAAAATCACTTTAAACATGCTAATTTTAGCTCTAACACTGATGATCCACCTACAAATGTGAACTGACGTTCAAAAATAAAACATTTGAAAATGGACCATTTTCCACATTTCTGAAGCATGATGTAATGGGGGGGTGTTATCTCTTTTGTCGAAAATCAGCCGTTTTTGCTTGAATATTAAATGCCTCCAAATGGTATTTAATTAACTTCCCGGGGCGAAGAAACCCTTTTTGAGAACTCAGAGTGAGTAAATTGGCCATTTTCATGCACTTTTAACCATTCCATTAATCTTGTGTTTAGGGCCCCTGGAAGCATGAAAATCACTTTAAACATGCTAATTTTAGCTCTAACACTGATGATCAACCTTCAAATGTGAACTGACGTTCAAAAATAAAACATTTGAAAACGGACCATTTTCCACATTTCTGAAGCATGACGTAATGGGGGGGTGTTATCTCTTTTGTCAAAAATCAGCCGTTTTTGCTTGAACATTAAATGCCTCCAAATAGTATTTAATTCACTTCCCGAGCCCCTGGAAGCATGAAAATACCTTTAAACATGCTAATTTTAGCTCTAACACTGATGATCAACCTACAAATGTGAACTGACGTTCAAAAATAAAACATTTGAAAACGGAACATTTTTCACATTTCTGAAGCATGACGTAATGGGGGGGTGTTATCTCTTTTGTCAAAAATCAGCCGTTTTTGCTTGAACATTAAATTCCTCCAAATAGTATTTAATTCACTTCCCGAGCCCCTGGAAGCATGAAAATCACTTTAAACATGCTAATTTTAGCTCTAACACTGATGATCCACCTACAAATGTGAACTGACATTCAAAAATAAAACATTTGAAAACTGACCATTTTCCACATTTCTGAAGCATGACGTAATGGGGGGGTGTTATCTCTTTTGTCAAAAATCAGCAGTTTTTGCTTGAACATTAAATGCCTCCAAATGGTATTTAATTAACTTCCCGGGGTGAAGAAACCCTTTTTGAGAACTCAGAGTGAGTAAATTGGCCATTTTCATGCACTTTTAACCATTCCATAAATCTTGTGTTTAGGGCCCCTGGAAGCATGAAAATCACTTTAAACATGCTAATTTTAGCTCTAACACTGATGATCAACCTACAAATGTGAACTGACGTTCAAAAATAAAACATTTGAAAACGGACCATTTTCCACATTTCTGAAGCATGACGTAATGGGGGGGTGTTATCTCTTTTGTCAAAAATCAGCTGTTTTTGATTGAACATTAAATGCCTCCAAATAGTATTTAATTCACTTCCCGAGCCCCTGGAAGCATGAAAATCACTTTAAACATGCTAATTTTAGCTATAACACTGATGATCCACCTACAAATGTGAACTGACGTTCAAAAATAAAACATTTGAAAACAGACCATTCTCCACATTTCTGAAGCATGACGTAATGGGGGGGTGTTATCTCTTTTGTCGAAAATCAGCCGTTTTTGCTTGAACATTAAATGCCTCCAAATGGTATTTAATTAACTTCCCGGGGTGAAGAAACCCTTTTTGAGAACTCAGAGTGAGTAAATTGGCCATTTTCATGCACTTTTAACCATTCCATAAATCTTGTGTTTAGGGCCCCTGGAAGCATGAAAATCACTTTAAACATGCTAATTTTAGCTCTAACACTGATGATCAACCTACAAATGTGAACTGACGTTCAAAAATAAAACATTTGAAAACGGACCATTTTCCACATTTCTGAAGCATGACGTAATGGGGGGTGTTATCTCTTTTGTCAAAAATCAGCTGTTTTTGCTTGAACATTAAATGCCTCCAAATAGTATTTAATTCACTTCCCGAGCTCCTGGAAGCATGAAAATCCCTTTAAACATGCTAATTTTAGCTCTAACACTGATGATCCACCTACAAATGTGAACTGACGTTCAAAAATAAAACATTTGAAAACGGATCATTTACCACATTTCTGAAGCATGACGTAATGGGGGGGTGTTATCTCTTTCGTCGAAAATCAGCCGTTTTTGCTTGAACATTAAATGCCTCCAAATGGTATTTAATTAACTTCCCGGGGTGCAGAAACCCTTTTTGAGAACTCAGAGTGAGTAAATTGGCCATTTTCATGCACTTTTAACCATTCCGTAAATCTTGTGTTTAGGGCCCCTGGAAGCATGAAAATCACTTTAAACATACTAATTTTAGCTCTAACACTGATGATCAACCTACAAATGTGAACTGACGTTCAAAAATAAAACATTTGAAAACGGACCATTTTTCACATTTCTGAAGCATGACGTAATGGGGGGGTGTTATCTCTTTTGTCAAAAATCAGCCGTTTTTGCTTGAACATTAAATTCCTCCAAATAGTATTTAATTCACTTCCTGAGCCCCTGGAAGCATGAAAATCACTTTAAACATGCTAATTTTAGCTCTAACACTGATGATCCACCTACAAATGTGAACTGACGTTCAAAAATAAAACATTTGAAAACGGACCATTTTCCACATTTCTGAAGCATGACGTAATGGGGGGGTGTTATCTCTTTTGTCGAAAATCAGCCGTTTTTGCTTGAACATTCAAAGCCTCCAAATGGTATTTAATTAACTTCCCGGGGCGAAGAAACCCTTTTTGAGAACTCAGAGTGAGTAAATTGGCCATTTTGTTATGCACTTTTAACCATTCCATTAATCTTGTGTTTAGGGCCCCTGGAAGCATGAAAATCACTTTAAACATGCTAATTTTAGCTCTAACACTGATGATCAACCTACAAATGTGAACTGACGTTCAAAAATAAAACATTTGAAAACGGACCATTTTCCACATTTCTGAAGCATGACGTAATGGGGGGGGTGTTATCTCTTTTGTCAAAAATCAGCCGTTTTTGCTTGAACATTAAATGCCTCCAAATAGTATTAAATTCACTTCCCGAGCCCCTGGAAGCATGAAAATACCTTTAAACATGCTAATTTTAGCTCTAACACTGATGATCAACCTACAAATGTGAACTGACGTTCAAAAATAAAACATTTGAAAACGGACCATTTTTCACATTTCTGAAGCATGACGTAATGGGGGGGTGTTATCTCTTTTGTCAAAAATCAGCCGTTTTTGCTTGAACATTAAATTCCTCCAAATAGTATTTAATTCACTTCCCGAGCCCCTGGAAGCATGAAAATCACTTTAAACATGCTAATTTTAGCTCTAACACTGATGATTCACCTACAAATGTGAACTGACGTTCAAAAATAAAACATTTGAAAACGGACCATTTTCCACATTTCTGAAGCATGACGTAATGGGGGGGTGTTATCTCTTTTGTCAAAAATCAGCCATTTTTGCTTGAACATTAAATGCCTCCAAATAGTATTTAATTCACTTCCCGAGCCCCTGGAAGCATGAAAATCACTTTAACCACATGGCTGATGGGCGTTTTCCCCCCCAGTGCTGGAAAATGCCATTTTAGTGGCACTATGACGAGCTCAGCTCGTCATCAGCACACGACACCCGTGGGTGATGACGAGCTGAGCTCGTCATCAGCATCGAAAGGGTTAAACATGCTAATTTTACCTCTAACACTGATGATCCACCTACAAATGTGAACTGACATTAAAAAATAAAACATTTGAAAACGGACCATTTTCCACATTTCTGAAGCATGACGTAATGGGGGGGGTGTTATCTCTTTTGTCGAAAATCAGCCGTTTTTGCTTGAACATTAAATGCCTTCAAATGGTATTTAATTAACTTCCCGGGGTGAAGAAACCCTTTTTGAGAACTCAGAGTGAGTAAATTGGCCATTTTCATGCACTTTTAACCATTCCATAATTCTTGTGTTTAGGGCCCCTGGAAGCATGAAAATCACTTTAAACATGCTAATTTTAGCTCTAACACTGATGATCAACCTACAAATGTGAACTGACGTTCAAAAATAAAACATTTGAAAACGGACCATTTTCCACATTTCTGAAGCATGACGTAATGGGGGGGTGTTATCTCTTTTGTCAAAAATCAGCCGTTTTTGCTTGAACATTAAATGCCTCCAAATAGTATGTAATTCACTTCCGGAGCCCCTGGAAGCATGAAAATCACTTTAAACATGCTAATTTTAGCTCTAACACTGATGATCCACCTACAAATGTGAACTGACGTTCAAAAATAAAACATTTGAAAACGGACCATTTTCCACATTTCTGAAGCATGATGTAATGGGGGGGTGTTATCTCTTTTGTCGAAAATCAGCCGTTTTTGCTTGAATATTAAATGCCTCCAAATGGTATTTAATTAACTTCCCGGGGCGAAGAAACCCTTTTTGAGAACTCAGAGTGAGTAAATTGGCCATTTTCATGCACTTTTAACCATTCCATTAATCTTGTGTTTAGGGCCACTGGAAGCATGAAAATCACTTTAAACATGCTAATTTTAGCTCTAACACTGATGATCAACCTACAAATGTGAACTGACGTTCAAAAATAAAACATTTGAAAACGGACCATTTTCCACATTTCTGAAGCATGACGTAATGGGGGGGTGTTATCTCTTTTGTCAAAAATCAGCCGTTTTTGCTTGAACATTAAATGCCTCCAAATAGTATTTAATTCACTTCCAGAGCCCCTGGAAGCATGAAAATACCTTTAAACATGCTAATTTTAGCTCTAACACTGATGATCAACCTACAAATGTGAACTGACGTTCAAAAATAAAACATTTGAAAACGGACCATTTTCCACATTTCTGAAGCATGACGTAATGGGGGGGTGTTATCTCTTTTGTCAAAAATCAGCCGTTTTTGATTGAACATTAAATGCCTCCAAATAGTATTTAATTCACTTCCCGAGCCCCTGGAAGCATGAAAATCACTTTAAACATGCTAATTTTAGCTCTAACACTGATGATCCACCTACAAATGTGAACTGACGTTCAAAAATAAAACATTTGAAAACGGACCATTCTCCACATTTCTGAAGCATGACGTAATGGGGGGGTGTTATCTCTTTTGTCGAAAATCAGCCGTTTTTGCTTGAACATTAAATGCCTCCAAATGGTATTTAATTAACTTCCCGGGGTGAAGAAACCCTTTTTGAGAACTCAGAGTGAGTAAATTGGCCATTTTCATGCACTTTTAACCATTCCATAAATCTTGTGTTTAGGGCCCCTGGAGGCATGAAAATCACTTTAAACATGCTAATTTTAGCTCTAACACTGATGATCAACCTACAAATGTGAACTGACGTTCAAAAATAAAACATTTGAAAACGGACCATTTTTCACATTTCTGAAGCATGACGTAATGGGGGGTGTTATCTCTTTTGTCAAAAATCAGCCGTTTTTGCTTGAACATTAAATTCCTCCAAATAGTATTTAATTCACTTCCCCAGCCCCTGGAAGCATGAAAATCACTTTAAACATGCAAATTTTAGTTCTAACACTGATGATCCACCTACAAATGTGAACTGACGTTCAAAAATAAAACATTTGAAAACGGACCATTTTCCACATTTCTGAAGCATGACGTAATGGGGGGGTGTTATCTCTTTTGTCGAAAATCAGCCATTTTTGCTTGAACATTAAAAGCCTCCAAATAGTATTTAATTCACTTCCCGAGCCCCTGGAAGCATGAAAATCACTTTAAACATGCTAATTTTAGCTCTAACACTGATGATCCACCTACAAATGTGAACTGACATTCAAAAATAAAACATTTGAAAATGGACCATTTTCCACATTTCTGAAGCATGACGTAATGGGGGTGTTATCTCTTTTGTCGAAAATCAGCCGTTTTTGCTTAAACATTAAATGCCTCCAAATGGTATTTAATTAACTTCCCGGGGTGAAGAAACCCTTTTTGAGAACTCAGAGTGAGTAAATTGGCCATTTTCATGCACTTTTAACCATTCCATAAATCTTGTGTTTAGGGCCCCTGGAAGCATGAAAATCACTTTAAACATGCTAATTTTAGCTCTAACACTGATGATTCACCTACAAATGTGAACTGACGTTCAAAAATAAAATATTTGAAAACGGACCATTTTCCACATTTCTGAAGCATGACGTAATGGTGGGGTGTTATCTCTTTTGTCAAAAATCAGCCATTTTTGCTTGAACATTAAATGCCTCCAAATAGTATTTAATTCACTTCCCGAGCCCCTGGAAGCATGAAAATCACTTTAAACATGCTAATTTTAGCTCTAACACTGATGATCAACCTACAAATGTGAACTGACGTTCAAAAATAAAACATTTGAAAACGGACCATTTTCCACATTTCTGAAGCATGACGTAATGGGGGGGGTGTTATCTCTTTTTTCAAAAATCAGCTGTTTTTGATTGAACATTAAATGCCTCCAAATAGTATTTAATTCACTTCCCGAGCCCCTGGAAGCATGAAAATCACTTTAAACATGCTAATTTTAGCTCTAACACTGATGATCCACCTACAAATGTGAACTGACGTTCAAAAATAAAACATTTGAAAACGGACCATTCTCCACATTTCTGAAGCATGACGTAATGGGGGGGTGTTATCTCTTTTGTCGAAAATCAGCCGTTTTTGCTTGAACATTAAATGCCTCCAAATGGTATTTAATTAACTTCCCGGGGTGAAGAAACCCTTTTTGAGAACTCAGAGTGAGTAAATTGGCCATTTTCATGCACTTTTAACCATTCCATAAATCTTGTGTTTAGGGCCCCTGGAAGCATGAAAATCACTTTAAACATGCTAATTTTAGCTCTAACACTGATGATCAACCTACAAATGTGAACTGACGTTCAAAAATAAAACATTTGAAAACGGACCATTTTCCACATTTCTGAAGCATGACGTAATGGGGGGTGTTATCTCTTTTGTCAAAAATCAGCTGTTTTTGCTTGAACATTAAATGCCTCCAAATAGTATTTAATTCACTTCCCGAGCTCCTGGAAGCATGAAAATCCCTTTAAACATGCTAATTTTAGCTCTAACACTGATGATCCACCTACAAATGTGAACTGACGTTCAAAAATAAAACATTTGAAAACGGATCATTTTCCACATTTCTGAAGCATGACGTAATGGGGGGGTGTTATCTCTTTTGTCGAAAATCAGCCGTTTTTGCTTGAACATTAAATGCCTCCAAATGGTATTTAATTAACTTCCCGGGGTGAAGAAACCCTTTTTGAGAACTCAGAGTGAGTAAATTGGCCATTTTCATGCACTTTTAACCATTCCGTAAATCTTGTGTTTAGGGCCCCTGGAAGCATGAAAATCACTTTAAACATACTAATTTTAGCTCTAACACTGATGATCAACCTACAAATGTGAACTGACGTTCAAAAATAAAACATTTGAAAACGGACCATTTTTCACATTTCTGAAGCATGACGTAATGGGGGGGTGTTATCTCTTTTGTCAAAAATCAGCCGTTTTTGCTTGAACATTAAATTCCTCCAAATAGTATTTAATTCACTTCCTGAGCCCCTGGAAGCATGAAAATCACTTTAAACATGCTAATTTTAGCTCTAACACTGATGATCCACCTACAAATGTGAACTGACGTTCAAAAATAAAACATTTGAAAACGGACCATTTTCCACATTTCTGAAGCATGACGTAATGGGGGGGTGTTATCTCTTTTGTCGAAAATCAGCCGTTTTTGCTTGAACATTCAAAGCCTCCAAATGGTATTTAATTAACTTCCCGGGGTGAAGAAATCCTTTTTGAGAACTCAGAGTGAGTAAATTGGCCATTTTCATGCACTTTTAACCATTCCATAAATCTTGTGTTTAGGGCCCCTGGTAGCATGAAAATCACTTTAAACATGCTAATTTTAGCTCTAACACTGATGATCAACCTACAAATGTGAACTGACGTTCAAAAATAAAACATTTGAAAACGGACCATTTTTCACATTTCTGAAGCATGACGTAATGGGGGGTGTTATCTCTTTTGTCAAAAATCAGCCGTTTTTGCTTGAACATTAAATTCCTCCAAATAGTATTTAATTCACTTCCCGAGCCCCTGGAAGCATGAAAATCACTTTAACCACATGGCTGCTGGGCGTTTTCCCCCCCAGTGCTGGAAAATGCCATTTTAGTGGCACTATGACGAGCTCAGCTCGTCATCAGCACACGACACCCGTGGGTGATGACGAGCTGAGCTCGTCATCAGCATCGAAAGGGTTAAACATGCTAATTTTACCTCTAACACTGATGATCCACCTACAAATGTGAACTGACGTTCAAAAATAAAACATTTGAAAACGGACCATTTTTCACATTTCTGAAGCATGACGTAATGGGGGGTGTTATCTCTTTTGTCAAAAATCAGCCGTTTTTGCTTGAACATTAAATTCCTCCAAATAGTATTTAATTCACTTCCTGAGCCCCTGGAAGCATGAAAATCACTTTAAACATGCTAATTTTAGCTCTAACACTGATGATCCACCTACAAATGTGAACTTACGTTCAAAAATAAAACATTTGAAAACGGACCATTTTCCACATTTCTGAAGCATGACGTAATGGGGGGGTGTTATCTCTTTTGTCGAAAATCAGCCGTTTTTGCTTGAACATTCAAAGCCCCCAAATGGTATTTAATTAACTTCCCGGGGCGAAGAAACCCTTTTTGAGAACTCAGAGTGAGTAAATTGGCCATTTTCATGCACTTTTAACCATTCCATTAATCTTGTGTTTAGGGCCCCTGGAAGCATGAAAATCACTTTAAACATGCTAATTTTAGCTCTAACACTGATGATCAACCTACAAATGTGAACTGACGTTCAAAAATAAAACATTTGAAAACGGACCATTTTCCACATTTCTGAAGCATGACGTAATGGGGGGGGTGTTATCTCTTTTGTCAAAAATCAGTCGTTTTTGCTTGAACATTAAATGCCTCCAAATAGTATTAAATTCACTTCCCGAGCCCCTGGAAGCATGAAAATACCTTTAAACATGCTAATTTTAGCTCTAACACTGATGATCAACCTACAAATGTGAACTGACGTTCAAAAATAAAACATTTGAAAACGGACCATTTTTCACATTTCTGAAGCATGACGTAATGGGGGGGTGTTATCTCTTTTGTCAAAAATCAGCCGTTTTTGCTGGAACATTAAATTCCTCCAAATAGTATTTAATTCACTTCCCGAGCCCCTGGAAACATGAAAATCACTTTAAACATGCTAATTTTAGCTCTAACACTGATGATCCACCTACAAATGTGAACTGACATTCAAAAATAAAACATTTGAAAACTGACCATTTTCCACATTTCTGAAGCATGACGTAATGGGGGGGTGTTATCTCTTTTGTCAAAAATCAGCAGTTTTTGCTTGAACATTAAATGCCTCCAAATGGTATTTAATTAACTTCCCGGGGTGAAGAAACCCTTTTTGAGAACTCAGAGTGAGTAAATTGGCCATTTTCATGCACTTTTAACCATTCCATAAATCTTGTGATTAGGGCCCCTGGAAGCATGAAAATCACTTTAAACATGCTAATTTTAGCTCTAACACTGATGATTCACCTACAAATGTGAACTGACGTTCAAAAATAAAACATTTGAAAATGGACCATTTTCCACATTTCTGAAGCATGACGTAATGGGGGGGTGTTATCTCTTTTGTCAAAAATCAGCTGTTTTTGATTGAACATTAAATGCCTCCAAATAGTATTTAATTCACTTCCCGAGCCCCTGGAAGCATGAACATCACTTTAAACATGCTAATTTTAGCTCTAACACTGATGATCCACCTACAAATGTGAACTGACGTTCAAAAATAAAACATTTGAAAACAGACCATTCTCCACATTTCTGAAGCATGACGTAATGGGGGGGTGTTATCTCTTTTGTCGAAAATCAGCCGTTTTTGCTTGAACATTAAATGCCTCCAAATGGTATTTAATTAACTTCCCGGGGTGAAGAAACCCTTTTTGAGAACTCAGAGTGAGTAAATTGGCCATTTTCATGCACTTTTAACCATTCCATAAATCTTGTGTTTAGGGCCCCTGGAAGCATGAAAATCACTTTAAACATGCTAATTTTAGCTCTAACACTGATGATCAACCTACAAATGTGAACTGACGTTCAAAAATAAAACATTTGAAAACTGACCATTTTCCACATTTCTGAAGCATGACGTAATGGGGGGTGTTATCTCTTTTGTCAAAAATCAGCTGTTTTTGCTTGAACATTAAATGCCTCCAAATAGTATTTAATTCACTTCCCGAGCCCCTGGAAGCATGAAAATCACTTTAACCACATGGCTGCTGGGCGTTTTCCCCCCCAGTGCTGGAAAATGCCATTTTAGTGGCACTATGACGAGCTCAGCTCGTCATCAGCACACGACACCCGTGGGTGATGACGAGCTGAGCTCGTCATCAGCATCGAAAGGGTTAAACATGCTAATTTTACCTCTAACACTGATGATCCACCTACAAATGTGAACTGACATTCAAAAATAAAACATTTGAAAACGGACCATTTTCCACATTTCTGAAGCATGACGTAATGGGGGGGTATTATCTCTTTTGTCGAAAATCAGCCGTTTTTGCTTGAACATTAAATGCCTTCAAATGGTATTTAATTAACTTCCCGGGGTGAAGAAACCCTTTTTGAGAACTCAGAGTGAGTAAATTGGCCATTTTCATGCACTTTTAACCATTCCATAATTCTTGTGTTTAGGGCCCCTGGAAGCATGAAAATCACTTTAAACATGCTAATTTTAGCTCTAACACTGATGATAAACCTACAAATGTGAACTGACGTTAAAAAATAAAACATTTGAAAACGGACCATTTTCAACATTTCTGAAGCATGACGTAATGGGGGGGTGTTATCTCTTTTGTCAAAAATCAGCCGTTTTTGCTTGAACATTAAATGCCTCCAAATAGTATGTAATTCACTTCCCGAGCCCCTGGAAGCATGAAAATCACTTTAAACATGCTAATTTTAGCTCTAACACTGATGATCCACCTACAAATGTGAACTGACGTTCAAAAATAAAACATTTGAAAATGGACCATTTTCCACATTTCTGAAGCATGATGTAATGGGGGGGTGTTATCTCTTTTGTCGAAAATCAGCCGTTTTTGCTTGAATATTAAATGCCTCCAAATGGTATTTAATTAACTTCCCGGGGCGAAGAAACCCTTTTTGAGAACTCAGAGTGAGTAAATTGGCCATTTTCATGCACTTTTAACCATTCCATTAATCTTGTGTTTAGTGCCCCTGGAAGCATGAAAATCACTTTAAACATGCTAATTTTAGCTCTAACACTGATGATCAACCTACAAATGTGAACTGACGTTCAAAAATAAAACATTTGAAAACGGACCATTTTCCACATTTCTGAAGCATGACGTAATGGGGGGGTGTTATCTCTTTTGTCAAAAATCAGCCGTTTTTGCTTGAACATTAAATGCCTCCAAATAGTATTTAATTCACTTCCCGAGCCCCTGGAAGCATGAAAATACCTTTAAACATGCTAATTTTAGCTCTAACACTGATGATCAACCTACAAATGTGAACTGACGTTCAAAAATAAAACATTTGAAAACGGAACATTTTTCACATTTCTGAAGCATGACGTAATGGGGGGGTGTTATCTCTTTTGTCAAAAATCAGCCGTTTTTGCTTGAACATTAAATTCCTCCAAATAGTATTTAATTCACTTCCCGAGCCCCTGGAAGCATGAAAATCACTTTAAACATGCTAATTTTAGCTCTAACACTGATGATCCACCTACAAATGTGAACTGACATTCAAAAATAAAACATTTGAAAACTGACCATTTTCCACATTTCTGAAGCATGACGTAATGGGGGGGTGTTATCTCTTTTGTCAAAAATCAGCAGTTTTTGCTTGAACATTAAATGCCTCCAAATGGTATTTAATTAACTTCCCGGGGTGAAGAAACCCTTTTTGAGAACTCAGAGTGAGTAAATTGGCCATTTTCATGCACTTTTAACCATTCCATAAATCTTGTGTTTAGGGCCCCTGGAAGCATGAAAATCACTTTAAACATGCTAATTTTAGCTCTAACACTGATGATCAACCTACAAATGTGAACTGACGTTCAAAAATAAAACATTTGAAAACGGACCATTTTCCACATTTCTGAAGCATGACGTAATGGGGGGGTGTTATCTCTTTTGTCAAAAATCAGCTGTTTTTGATTGAACATTAAATGCCTCCAAATAGTATTTAATTCACTTCCCGAGCCCCTGGAAGCATGAAAATCACTTTAAACATGCTAATTTTAGCTATAACACTGATGATCCACCTACAAATGTGAACTGACGTTCAAAAATAAAACATTTGAAAACAGACCATTCTCCACATTTCTGAAGCATGACGTAATGGGGGGGTGTTATCTCTTTTGTCGAAAATCAGCCGTTTTTGCTTGAACATTAAATGCCTCCAAATGGTATTTAATTAACTTCCCGGGGTGAAGAAACCCTTTTTGAGAACTCAGAGTGAGTAAATTGGCCATTTTCATGCACTTTTAACCATTCCATAAATCTTGTGTTTAG
The DNA here is from genome assembly GCF_964263255.1 of Lissotriton vulgaris. NCBI lineage: Eukaryota > Metazoa > Chordata > Amphibia > Caudata > Salamandridae > Lissotriton > Lissotriton vulgaris. Next base: position 25,265 of record NW_028255153.1, read on the forward strand.
GGCCCCTGGAAGCATGAAAATCACTTTAAACATGCTAATTTTAGCTCTAACACTGATGATCAACCTACAAATGTGAACTGACGTTCAAAAATAAAACATTTGAAAACGGACCATTTTCCACATTTCTGAAGCATGACGTAATGGGGGGTGTTATCTCTTTTGTCAAAAATCAGCTGTTTTTGCTTGAACATTAAATGCCTCCAAATAGTATTTAATTCACTTCCCGAGCTCCTGGAAGCATGAAAATCCCTTTAAACATGCTAATTTTAGCTCTAACACTGATGATCCACCTACAAATGTGAACTGACGTTCAAAAATAAAACATTTGAAAACGGATCATTTACCACATTTCTGAAGCATGACGTAATGGGGGGGTGTTATCTCTTTCGTCGAAAATCAGCCGTTTTTGCTTGAACATTAAATGCCTCCAAATGGTATTTAATTAACTTCCCGGGGTGCAGAAACCCTTTTTGAGAACTCAGAGTGAGTAAATTGGCCATTTTCATGCACTTTTAACCATTCCATAAATCTTGTGTTTAGGGCCCCTGGAAGCATGAAAATCACTTTAAACATGCTAATTTTAGCTCTAACACTGATGATCAACCTACAAATGTGAACTGACGTTCAAAAATAAAACATTTGAAAACGGACCATTTTCCACATTTCTGAAGCATGACGTAATGGGGGGTGTTATCTCTTTTGTCAAAAATCAGCTGTTTTTGCTTGAACATTAAATGCCTCCAAATAGTATTTAATTCACTTCCCGAGCTCCTGGAAGCATGAAAATCCCTTTAAACATGCTAATTTTAGCTCTAACACTGATGATCCACCTACAAATGTGAACTGACGTTCAAAAATAAAACATTTGAAAACGGATCATTTTCCACATTTCTGAAGCATGACGTAATGGGGGGGTGTTATCTCTTTTGTCGAAAATCAGCCGTTTTTGCTTGAACATTAAATGCCTCCAAATGGTATTTAATTAACTTCCCGGGGTGAAGAAACCCTTTTTGAGAACTCAGAGTGAGTAAATTGGCCATTTTCATGCACTTTTAACCATTCCGTAAATCTTGTGTTTAGGGCCCCTGGAAGCATGAAAATCACTTTAAACATACTAATTTTAGCTCTAACACTGATGATCAACCTACAAATGTGAACTGACGTTCAAAAATAAAACATTTGAAAACGGACCATTTTTCACATTTCTGAAGCATGACGTAATGGGGGGGTGTTATCTCTTTTGTCAAAAATCAGCCGTTTTTGCTTGAACATTAAATTCCTCCAAATAGTATTTAATTCACTTCCTGAGCCCCTGGAAGCATGAAAATCACTTTAAACATGCTAATTTTAGCTCTAACACTGATGATCCACCTACAAATGTGAACTGACGTTCAAAAATAAAACATTTGAAAACGGACCATTTTCCACATTTCTGAAGCATGACGTAATGGGGGGGTGTTATCTCTTTTGTCGAAAATCAGCCGTTTTTGCTTGAACATTCAAAGCCTCCAAATGGTATTTAATTAACTTCCCGGGGTGAAGAAATCCTTTTTGAGAACTCAGAGTGAGTAAATTGGCCATTTTCATGCACTTTTAACCATTCCATAAATCTTGTGTTTAGGGCCCCTGGTAGCATGAAAATCACTTTAAACATGCTAATTTTAGCTCTAACACTGATGATCAACCTACAAATGTGAACTGACGTTCAAAAATAAAACATTTGAAAACGGACCATTTTTCACATTTCTGAAGCATGACGTAATGGGGGGTGTTATCTCTTTTGTCAAAAATCAGCCGTTTTTGCTTGAACATTAAATTCCTCCAAATAGTATTTAATTCACTTCCCGAGCCCCTGGAAGCATGAAAATCACTTTAACCACATGGCTGCTGGGCGTTTTCCCCCCCAGTGCTGGAAAATGCCATTTTAGTGGCACTATGACGAGCTCAGCTCGTCATCAGCACACGACACCCGTGGGTGATGACGAGCTGAGCTCGTCATCAGCATCGAAAGGGTTAAACATGCTAATTTTACCTCTAACACTGATGATCCACCTACAAATGTGAACTGACGTTCAAAAATAAAACATTTGAAAACGGACCATTTTTCACATTTCTGAAGCATGACGTAATGGGGGGTGTTATCTCTTTTGTCAAAAATCAGCCGTTTTTGCTTGAACATTAAATTCCTCCAAATAGTATTTAATTCACTTCCTGAGCCCCTGGAAGCATGAAAATCACTTTAAACATGCTAATTTTAGCTCTAACACTGATGATCCACCTACAAATGTGAACTTACGTTCAAAAATAAAACATTTGAAAACGGACCATTTTCCACATTTCTGAAGCATGACGTAATGGGGGGGTGTTATCTCTTTTGTCGAAAATCAGCCGTTTTTGCTTGAACATTCAAAGCCCCCAAATGGTATTTAATTAACTTCCCGGGGCGAAGAAACCCTTTTTGAGAACTCAGAGTGAGTAAATTGGCCATTTTCATGCACTTTTAACCATTCCATTAATCTTGTGTTTAGGGCCCCTGGAAGCATGAAAATCACTTTAAACATGCTAATTTTAGCTCTAACACTGATGATCAACCTACAAATGTGAACTGACGTTCAAAAATAAAACATTTGAAAACGGACCATTTTCCACATTTCTGAAGCATGACGTAATGGGGGGGGTGTTATCTCTTTTGTCAAAAATCAGTCGTTTTTGCTTGAACATTAAATGCCTCCAAATAGTATTAAATTCACTTCCCGAGCCCCTGGAAGCATGAAAATACCTTTAAACATGCTAATTTTAGCTCTAACACTGATGATCAACCTACAAATGTGAACTGACGTTCAAAAATAAAACATTTGAAAACGGACCATTTTTCACATTTCTGAAGCATGACGTAATGGGGGGGTGTTATCTCTTTTGTCAAAAATCAGCCGTTTTTGCTGGAACATTAAATTCCTCCAAATAGTATTTAATTCACTTCCCGAGCCCCTGGAAACATGAAAATCACTTTAAACATGCTAATTTTAGCTCTAACACTGATGATCCACCTACAAATGTGAACTGACATTCAAAAATAAAACATTTGAAAACTGACCATTTTCCACATTTCTGAAGCATGACGTAATGGGGGGGTGTTATCTCTTTTGTCAAAAATCAGCAGTTTTTGCTTGAACATTAAATGCCTCCAAATGGTATTTAATTAACTTCCCGGGGTGAAGAAACCCTTTTTGAGAACTCAGAGTGAGTAAATTGGCCATTTTCATGCACTTTTAACCATTCCATAAATCTTGTGATTAGGGCCCCTGGAAGCATGAAAATCACTTTAAACATGCTAATTTTAGCTCTAACACTGATGATTCACCTACAAATGTGAACTGACGTTCAAAAATAAAACATTTGAAAATGGACCATTTTCCACATTTCTGAAGCATGACGTAATGGGGGGGTGTTATCTCTTTTGTCAAAAATCAGCTGTTTTTGATTGAACATTAAATGCCTCCAAATAGTATTTAATTCACTTCCCGAGCCCCTGGAAGCATGAACATCACTTTAAACATGCTAATTTTAGCTCTAACACTGATGATCCACCTACAAATGTGAACTGACGTTCAAAAATAAAACATTTGAAAACAGACCATTCTCCACATTTCTGAAGCATGACGTAATGGGGGGGTGTTATCTCTTTTGTCGAAAATCAGCCGTTTTTGCTTGAACATTAAATGCCTCCAAATGGTATTTAATTAACTTCCCGGGGTGAAGAAACCCTTTTTGAGAACTCAGAGTGAGTAAATTGGCCATTTTCATGCACTTTTAACCATTCCATAAATCTTGTGTTTAGGGCCCCTGGAAGCATGAAAATCACTTTAAACATGCTAATTTTAGCTCTAACACTGATGATCAACCTACAAATGTGAACTGACGTTCAAAAATAAAACATTTGAAAACTGACCATTTTCCACATTTCTGAAGCATGACGTAATGGGGGGTGTTATCTCTTTTGTCAAAAATCAGCTGTTTTTGCTTGAACATTAAATGCCTCCAAATAGTATTTAATTCACTTCCCGAGCCCCTGGAAGCATGAAAATCACTTTAACCACATGGCTGCTGGGCGTTTTCCCCCCCAGTGCTGGAAAATGCCATTTTAGTGGCACTATGACGAGCTCAGCTCGTCATCAGCACACGACACCCGTGGGTGATGACGAGCTGAGCTCGTCATCAGCATCGAAAGGGTTAAACATGCTAATTTTACCTCTAACACTGATGATCCACCTACAAATGTGAACTGACATTCAAAAATAAAACATTTGAAAACGGACCATTTTCCACATTTCTGAAGCATGACGTAATGGGGGGGTATTATCTCTTTTGTCGAAAATCAGCCGTTTTTGCTTGAACATTAAATGCCTTCAAATGGTATTTAATTAACTTCCCGGGGTGAAGAAACCCTTTTTGAGAACTCAGAGTGAGTAAATTGGCCATTTTCATGCACTTTTAACCATTCCATAATTCTTGTGTTTAGGGCCCCTGGAAGCATGAAAATCACTTTAAACATGCTAATTTTAGCTCTAACACTGATGATAAACCTACAAATGTGAACTGACGTTAAAAAATAAAACATTTGAAAACGGACCATTTTCAACATTTCTGAAGCATGACGTAATGGGGGGGTGTTATCTCTTTTGTCAAAAATCAGCCGTTTTTGCTTGAACATTAAATGCCTCCAAATAGTATGTAATTCACTTCCCGAGCCCCTGGAAGCATGAAAATCACTTTAAACATGCTAATTTTAGCTCTAACACTGATGATCCACCTACAAATGTGAACTGACGTTCAAAAATAAAACATTTGAAAATGGACCATTTTCCACATTTCTGAAGCATGATGTAATGGGGGGGTGTTATCTCTTTTGTCGAAAATCAGCCGTTTTTGCTTGAATATTAAATGCCTCCAAATGGTATTTAATTAACTTCCCGGGGCGAAGAAACCCTTTTTGAGAACTCAGAGTGAGTAAATTGGCCATTTTCATGCACTTTTAACCATTCCATTAATCTTGTGTTTAGTGCCCCTGGAAGCATGAAAATCACTTTAAACATGCTAATTTTAGCTCTAACACTGATGATCAACCTACAAATGTGAACTGACGTTCAAAAATAAAACATTTGAAAACGGACCATTTTCCACATTTCTGAAGCATGACGTAATGGGGGGGTGTTATCTCTTTTGTCAAAAATCAGCCGTTTTTGCTTGAACATTAAATGCCTCCAAATAGTATTTAATTCACTTCCCGAGCCCCTGGAAGCATGAAAATACCTTTAAACATGCTAATTTTAGCTCTAACACTGATGATCAACCTACAAATGTGAACTGACGTTCAAAAATAAAACATTTGAAAACGGAACATTTTTCACATTTCTGAAGCATGACGTAATGGGGGGGTGTTATCTCTTTTGTCAAAAATCAGCCGTTTTTGCTTGAACATTAAATTCCTCCAAATAGTATTTAATTCACTTCCCGAGCCCCTGGAAGCATGAAAATCACTTTAAACATGCTAATTTTAGCTCTAACACTGATGATCCACCTACAAATGTGAACTGACATTCAAAAATAAAACATTTGAAAACTGACCATTTTCCACATTTCTGAAGCATGACGTAATGGGGGGGTGTTATCTCTTTTGTCAAAAATCAGCAGTTTTTGCTTGAACATTAAATGCCTCCAAATGGTATTTAATTAACTTCCCGGGGTGAAGAAACCCTTTTTGAGAACTCAGAGTGAGTAAATTGGCCATTTTCATGCACTTTTAACCATTCCATAAATCTTGTGTTTAGGGCCCCTGGAAGCATGAAAATCACTTTAAACATGCTAATTTTAGCTCTAACACTGATGATCAACCTACAAATGTGAACTGACGTTCAAAAATAAAACATTTGAAAACAGACCATTTTCCACATTTCTGAAGCATGACGTAATGGGGGGGTGTTATCTCTTTTGTCAAAAATCAGCTGTTTTTGATTGAACATTAAATGCCTCCAAATAGTATTTAATTCACTTCCCGAGCCCCTGGAAGCATGAAAATCACTTTAAACATGCTAATTTTAGCTATAACACTGATGATCCACCTACAAATGTGAACTGACGTTCAAAAATAAAACATTTGAAAACAGACCATTCTCCACATTTCTGAAGCATGACGTAATGGGGGGGTGTTATCTCTTTTGTCGAAAATCAGCCGTTTTTGCTTGAACATTAAATGCCTCCAAATGGTATTTAATTAACTTCCCGGGGTGAAGAAACCCTTTTTGAGAACTCAGAGTGAGTAAATTGGCCATTTTCATGCACTTTTAACCATTCCATAAATCTTGTGTTTAGGGCCCCTGGAAGCATGAAAATCACTTTAAACATGCTAATTTTAGCTCTAACACTGATGATCAACCTACAAATGTGAACTGACGTTCAAAAATAAAACATTTGAAAACGGACCATTTTCCACATTTCTGAAGCATGACGTAATGGGGGGTGTTATCTCTTTTGTCAAAAATCAGCTGTTTTTGCTTGAACATTAAATGCCTCCAAATAGTATTTAATTCACTTCCCGAGCTCCTGGAAGCATGAAAATCCCTTTAAACATGCTAATTTTAGCTCTAACACTGATGATCCACCTACAAATGTGAACTGACGTTCAAAAATAAAACATTTGAAAACGGATCATTTACCACATTTCTGAAGCATGACGTAATGGGGGGGTGTTATCTCTTTCGTCGAAAATCAGCCGTTTTTGCTTGAACATTAAATGCCTCCAAATGGTATTTAATTAACTTCCCGGGGTGCAGAAACCCTTTTTGAGAACTCAGAGTGAGTAAATTGGCCATTTTCATGCACTTTTAACCATTCCATAAATCTTGTGTTTAGGGCCCCTGGAAGCATGAAAATCACTTTAAACATGCTAATTTTAGCTCTAACACTGATGATCAACCTACAAATGTGAACTGACGTTCAAAAATAAAACATTTGAAAACGGACCATTTTCCACATTTCTGAAGCATGACGTAATGGGGGGTGTTATCTCTTTTGTCAAAAATCAGCTGTTTTTGCTTGAACATTAAATGCCTCCAAATAGTATTTAATTCACTTCCCGAGCTCCTGGAAGCATGAAAATCCCTTTAAACATGCTAATTTTAGCTCTAACACTGATGATCCACCTACAAATGTGAACTGACGTTCAAAAATAAAACATTTGAAAACGGATCATTTTCCACATTTCTGAAGCATGACGTAATGGGGGGGTGTTATCTCTTTTGTCGAAAATCAGCCGTTTTTGCTTGAACATTAAATGCCTCCAAATGGTATTTAATTAACTTCCCGGGGTGAAGAAACCCTTTTTGAGAACTCAGAGTGAGTAAATTGGCCATTTTCATGCACTTTTAACCATTCCGTAAATCTTGTGTTTAGGGCCCCTGGAAGCATGAAAATCACTTTAAACATACTAATTTTAGCTCTAACACTGATGATCAACCTACAAATGTGAACTGACGTTCAAAAATAAAACATTTGAAAACGGACCATTTTTCACATTTCTGAAGCATGACGTAATGGGGGGGTGTTATCTCTTTTGTCAAAAATCAGCCGTTTTTGCTTGAACATTAAATTCCTCCAAATAGTATTTAATTCACTTCCTGAGCCCCTGGAAGCATGAAAATCACTTTAAACATGCTAATTTTAGCTCTAACACTGATGATCCACCTACAAATGTGAACTGACGTTCAAAAATAAAACATTTGAAAACGGACCATTTTCCACATTTCTGAAGCATGACGTAATGGGGGGGTGTTATCTCTTTTGTCGAAAATCAGCCGTTTTTGCTTGAACATTCAAAGCCTCCAAATGGTATTTAATTAACTTCCCGGGGTGAAGAAATCCTTTTTGAGAACTCAGAGTGAGTAAATTGGCCATTTTCATGCACTTTTAACCATTCCATAAATCTTGTGTTTAGGGCCCCTGGTAGCATGAAAATCACTTTAAACATGCTAATTTTAGCTCTAACACTGATGATCAACCTACAAATGTGAACTGACGTTCAAAAATAAAACATTTGAAAACGGACCATTTTTCACATTTCTGAAGCATGACGTAATGGGGGGTGTTATCTCTTTTGTCAAAAATCAGCCGTTTTTGCTTGAACATTAAATTCCTCCAAATAGTATTTAATTCACTTCCCGAGCCCCTGGAAGCATGAAAATCACTTTAACCACATGGCTGCTGGGCGTTTTCCCCCCCAGTGCTGGAAAATGCCATTTTAGTGGCACTATGACGAGCTCAGCTCGTCATCAGCACACGACACCCGTGGGTGATGACGAGCTGAGCTCGTCATCAGCATCGAAAGGGTTAAACATGCTAATTTTACCTCTAACACTGATGATCCACCTACAAATGTGAACTGACATTCAAAAATAAAACATTTGAAAACGGACCATTTTCCACATTCCTGAAGCATGACGTAATGGGGGGGGGTGTTATCTCTTTTGTCGAAAATCAGCCGTTTTTGCTTGAACATTAAATGCCTTCAAATGGTATTTAATTAACTTCCCGGGGTGAAGAAACCCTTTTTGAGAACTCAGAGTGAGTAAATTGGCCATTTTCATGCACTTTTAACCATTCCATAAATCTTGTGTTTAGGGCCCCTGGAAGCATGAAAATCACTTTAAACATGCTAATTTTAGCTCTAACACTGATGATCAACCTACAAATGTGAACTGACGTTCAAAAATAAAACATTTGAAAACGGACCATTTTCCACATTTCTGAAGCATGACGTAATGGGGGGGTGTTATCTCTTTTGTCAAAAATCAGCCGTTTTTGCTTGAACATTAAATGCCTCCAAATAGTATGTAATTCACTTCCCGAGCCCCTGGAAGCATGAAAATCACTTTAAACATGCTAATTTTAGCTCTAACACTGATGATCCACCTACAAATGTGAACTGACGTTCAAAAATAAAACATTTGAAAACGGATCATTTTCCACATTTCTGAAGCATGACGTAATGGGGGGGTGTTATCTCTTTTGTCGAAAATCAGCCGTTTTTGCTTGAACATTAAATGCCTCCAAATGGTATTTAATTAACTTCCCGGGGTGAAGAAACCCTTTTTGAGAACTCAGAGTGAGTAAATTGGCCATTTTCATGCACTTTTAACCATTCCATAAATCTTGTGTTTAGGGCCCCTGGAAGCATGAAAATCACTTTAAACATGCTAATTTTAGCTCTAACACTGATGATCAACCTACAAATGTGAACTGACATTCAAAAATAAAACATTTGAAAACGGACCATTTTCCACATTTCTGAAGCATGACGTAATGGGGGGTGTTATCTCTTTTGTCAAAAATCAGCCGTTTTTGCTTGAACATTAAATGCCTCCAAATGGTATTTAATTAACTTCCCGGGGTGAAGAAACCCTTTTTGAGAACTCAGAGTGAGTAAATTGGCCATTTTCATGCACTTTTAACCATTCCATAAATCTTGTGTTTAGGGCCCCTGGAAGCATGAAAATCACTTTAAACATGCTAATTTTAGCTCTAACACTGATGATTCACCTACAAATGTGAACTGACGTTCAAAAATAAAACATTTGAAAACGGACCATTTTCCACATTTCTGAAGCATGACGTAATGGGGGGGTGTTATCTCTTTTGTCAAAAATCAGCCATTTTTGCTTGAACATTAAATGCCTCCAAATAGTATTTAATTCACTTCCCGAGCCCCTGGAAGCATGAAAATCACTTTAAACATGCTAATTTTAGCTCTAACACTGATGATCAACCTACAAATGTGAACTGACGTTCAAAAATAAAACATTTGAAAACGGACCATTTTCCACATTTCTGAAGCATGACGTAATGGGGGGGTGTTATCTCTTTTGTCAAAAATCAGCCGTTTTTGATTGAACATTAAATGCCTCCAAATAGTATTTAATTCACTTCCCGAGCCCTTGGAAGCATGAAAATCACTTTAAACATGCTAATTTTAGCTCTAACACTGATGATCCACCTACAAATGTGAACTGACGTTCAAAAATAAAACATTTGAAAACGGACCATTCTCCACATTTCTGAAGCATGACGTAATGGGGGGGGTGTTATCTCTTTTGTCGAAAATCAGCCATTTTTGCTTGAACATTAAATGCCTCCAAATGGTATTTATTTAACTTCCCGGGGTGAAGAAATCCTTTTTGAGAACTCAGAGTGAGTAAATTGGCCATTTTCATGCACTTTTAACCATTCCATGAATCTTGTGTTTAGGGCCCCTGGAAGCATGAAAATCACTTTAAACATGCTAATTTTAGCTCTAACACTGATGATCAACCTACAAATGTGAACTGACGTTCAAAAATAAGACATTTGAAAACGGACCATTTTCCACATTTCTGAAGCATGACGTAATGGGGGGGGTTATCTATTTTGTCAAAAATCAGCTGTTTTTGCTTGAACATTAAATGCCTCCAAATAGTATTTAATTGACTTCCCGAGCCCCTGGAAGCATGAAAATCCCTTAAAACATGCTAATTTTAGCTCTAACACTGATGATCCACCTACAAATGTGAACTGACGTTCAAAAATAAAACATTTGAAAACGGATCATTTTCCACATTTCTGAAGCATGACGTAATGGGGGGGTGTTATCTCTTTTGTCGAAAATCATCCGTTTTTGCTTGAACATTAAATGCCTCCAAATGGTATTTAATTAACTTCCCGGGGTGAAGAAACCCTTTTTGAGAACTCAGAGTGAGTAAATTGGCCATTTTCATGCACTTTTAACTATTCCGTAAATCTTGTGTTTAGGGCCCCTGGAAGCATGAAAATCACTTTAAACATACTAATTTTAGCTCTAACACTGATGATCAACCTACAAATGTGAACTGACGTTCAAAAATAAAACATTTGAAAACAGACCATTTTCCACATTTCTGAAGCATGACGTAATGGGGGGGTGTTATCTCTTTTGTCAAAAATCAGCCGTTTTTGCTTGAACATTAAATGCCTCCAAATTGTATTTAATTCACTTCCCGAGCCCCTGGAAGCATGAAAATCACTTTAAACATGCTAATTTTAGCTCTAACACTGATGATCAACCTACAAATGTGAACTGACGTTCAAAAATAAAACATTTGAAAATGGACCATTTTCCACATTTCTGAAGCATGACGTAATGGGGGGGTGTTATCTCTTTTGTCGAAAATCAGCCGTTTTTGCTTGAACATTAAATGCCTCCAAATTGTATTTAATTAACTTCCCGGGGTGAAGAAATCCTTTTTGAGAACTCAGAGTGAGTAAATTGGCCATTTTCATGCACTTTTAACCATTCCATAAATCTTGTGTTTAGGGCCCCTGGTAGCATGAAAACCACTTTAAACATGCTAATTTTAGCTCTAACACTGATGATCAACCTACAAATGTGAACTGACGTTCAAAAATAAAACATTTGAAAACGGACCATTTTTCACATTTCTGAAGCATGACGTAATGGGGGGGTGTTATCTCTTTTGTCAAAAATCAGCCGTTTTTGCTTGAATATTAAATTCCTCCAAATAGTATTTAATTCACTTCCGAGCCCCTGGAAGCATGAAAATCACTTTAAACATGCTAATTTTAGCTCTAACACTGATGATCCACCTACAAATGTGAACTGACGTTCAAAAATAAAACATTTGAAAACGGACCATTTTCCACATTTCTGAAGCATGACGTAATGGGGGGGTGTTATCTCTTTTGTCGAAAATCAGCCGTTTTTGCTTGAACATTAAATGCCTCCAAATGGTATTTAATTAACTTCCCGGGGTGAAGAAACCCTTTTTGAGAACTCAGAGTGAGTAAATTGGCCATTTTCATGCACTTTTAACCATTCCATAAATCTTGTGTTTAGGGCCCCTGGAAGCATGAAAATCACTTTAAACATGCTAATTTTAGCTCTAACACTGATGATCAACCTACAAATGTGAACTGACGTTCAAAAATAAAACATTTGAAAACGGACCATTTTCCACATTTCTGAAGCATGACGTAATGGGGGGTGTTATCTCTTTTGTCAAAAATCAGCCGTTTTTGATTGAACATTAAATGCCTCCAAATAGTATTTAATTCACTTCCCGAGCCCCCGGAAGCATGAAAATCACTTTAAACATGCTAATTTTAGCTCTAACACTGATGATCCACCTACAAATGTGAACTGACGTTCAAAAATAAAACATTTGAAAACGGACCATTCTCCACATTTCTGAAGCATGACGTAATGGGGGGGTGTTATCTCTTTTGTCGAAAATCAGCCGTTTTTGCTTGAACATTAAATGCCTCCAAATGGTATTTAATTAACTTCCCGGGGTGAAGAAACCCTTTTTGAGAACTCAGAGTGAGTAAATTGGCCATTTTCATGCACTTTTAACCATTCCATAAATCTTGTGTTTAGGGCCCCTGGAATCATGAAAATCACTTTAAACATGCTAATTTTAGCTCTAACACTGATGATCAACCTACAAATGCGAACTGACGTTCAAAAATAAAACATTTGAAAACGGACCATTTTTCACATTTCTGAAGCATGACGTAATGGGGGGTGTTATCTCTTTTGTCAAAAATCAGCCGTTTTTGCTTGAACATTAAATTCCTCCAAATAGTATTTAATTCACTTCCCGAGCCCCTGGAAGCATGAAAATCACTTTAACCACATGGCTGCTGGGCGTTTTCCCCCCCAGTGCTGGAAAATGCCATTTTAGTGGCACTATGACGAGCTCAGCTCGTCATCAGCACACGACATCCGTGGGTGATGACAAGCTGAGCTCGTCATCAGCATCGAAAGGGTTAAACATGCTAATTTTACCTCTAACACTGATGATCCACCTACAAATGTGAACTGACATTCAAAAATAAAACATTTGAAAACGGACCATTTTCCACATTTCTGAAGCATGACGTAATGGGGGGGGTGTTATCTCTTTTGTCGAAAATCAGCCGTTTTTGCTTGAACATTAAATGCCTTCAAATGGTATTTAATTAACTTCCCGGGGTGAAGAAACCCTTTTTGAGAACTCAGAGTGAGTAAATTGGCCATTTTCATGCACTTTTAACCATTCCATAAATCTTGTGTTTAGGGCCCCTGGAAGCATGAAAATCACTTTAAACATGCTAATTTTAGCTCTAACACTGATGATCAACCTACAAATGTGAACTGACGTTCAAAAATAAAACATTTGAAAACGGACCATTTTCCACATTTCTGAAGCATGACGTAATGGGGGGGTGTTATCTCTTTTGTCAAAAATCAGCCGTTTTTGCTTGAACATTAAATGCCTCCAAATAGTATTTAATTCACTTCCCGAGCCCCTGGAAGCATGAAAATCACTTTAAACATGCTAATTTTAGCTCTAACACTGATGATCCACCTACAAATGTGAACTGACGTTCAAAAATAAAACATTTGAAAACGGATCATTTTCCACATTTCTGAAGCATGACGTAATGGGGGGGTGTTATCTCTTTTGTCGAAAATCAGCCGTTTTTGCTTGAACATTAAATGCCTCCAAATGGTATTTAATTAACTTCCCAGGGTGAAGAAACCCTTTTTGAGAACTCAGAGTGAGTAAATTGGCCATTTTCATGCACTTTTAACCATTCCATAAATCTTGTGTTTAGGGCCCCTGGAAGCATGAAAATCACTTTAAACATGCTAATTTTAGCTCTAACACTGATGATCAACCTACAAATGTGAACTGACATTCAAAAATAAAACATTTGAAAACGGACCATTTTCCACATTTCTGAAGCATGACGTAATGGGGGGTGTTATCTCTTTTGTCAAAAATCAGCCGTTTTTGCTTGAACATTAAATGCCTCCAAATGGTATTTAATTAACTTCCCGGGGTGAAGAAACCCTTTTTGAGAACTCAGAGTGAGTAAATTGGCCATTTTCATGCACTTTTAACCATTCCATAAATCTTGTGTTTAGGGCCCCTGGAAGCATGAAAATCACTTTAAACATGCTAATTTTAGCTCTAACACTGATGATTCACCTACAAATGTGAACTGACGTTCAAAAATAAAACATTTGAAAACGGACCATTTTCCACATTTCTGAAGCATGACGTAATGGGGGGGTGTTTTCTCTTTTGTCAAAAATCAGCCATTTTTGCTTGAACATTAAATGCCTCCAAATAGTATTTAATTCACTTCCCGAGCCCCTGGAAGCATGAAAATCACTTTAAACATGCTAATTTTAGCTCTAACACTGATGATCAACCTACAAATGTGAACTGACGTTCAAAAATAAAACATTTGAAAACGGACCATTTTCCACATTTCTGAAGCATGACGTAATGGGGGGGGTGTTATCTCTTTTGTCAAAAATCAGCCGTTTTTGATTGAACATTAAATGCCTCCAAATAGTATTTAATTCACTTCCCGAGCCCCTGGAAGCATGAAAATCCCTTTAAACATGCTAATTTTAGCTCTAACACTGATGATCCACCTACAAATGTGAACTGACGTTCAAAAATAAAACATTTGAAAACGGATCATTTTCCACATTTCTGAAGCATGACGTAATGGGGGGGTGTTATCTCTTTTGTCGAAAATCATCCGTTTTTGCTTGAACATTAAATGCCTCCAAATGGTATTTAATTAACTTCCCGGGGTGAAGAAACCCTTTTTGAGAACTCAGAGTGAGTAAATTGGCCATTTTCATGCACTTTTAACCATTCCGTAAATCTTGTGTTTAGGGCCCCTGGAAGCATGAAAATCACTTTAAACATACTAATTTTAGCTCTAACACTGATGATCAACCTACAAATGTGAACTGACGTTTAAAAATAAAACATTTGAAAACAGACCATTTTCCACATTTCTGAAGCATGACGTAATGGGGGGGTGTTATCTCTTTTGTCAAAAATCAGCCGTTTTTGCTTGAACATTAAATGCCTCCAAATTGAATTTAATTCACTTCCCGAGCCCCTGGAAGCATGAAAATCACTTTAAACATGCTAATTTTAGCTCTAACACTGATGATCAACCTACAAATGTGAACTGACGTTCAAAAATAAAACATTTGAAAACGGACCATTTTCCACATTTCTGAAGCATGACGTAATGGGGGGGTGTTATCTCTTTTGTCGAAAATCAGCCGTTTTTGCTTGAACATTAAATGCCTCCAAATAGTATTTAATTCACTTCCCGAGCCCCCGGAAGCATGAAAATCACTTTAAACATGCTAATTTTAGCTCTAACACTGATGATCCACCTACAAATGTGAACTGACGTTCAAAAATAAAACATTTGAAAACGGACCATTCTCCACATTTCTGAAGCATGACGTAATAGGGGGGTGTTATCTCTTTTGTCAAAAATCTGCTGTTTTTGCTTGAACATTAAATGCCTCCAAATAGTATTTAATTCACTTCCCGAGCTCCTGGAAGCATGAAAATCCCTTTAAACATGCTAATTTTAGCTCTAACACTGATGATCCACCTACAAATGTGAACTGACGTTCAAAAATAAAACATTTGAAAATGGATCATTTTCCACATTTCTGAAGCATGACGTAATGGGGGGGTGTTATCTCTTTTGTTGAAAATCAGCCGTTTTTGCTTGAACATTAAATGCCTCCAAATGGTATTTAATTAACTTCCCGGGGTGAAGAAACCCTTTTTGAGAACTCAGAGTGAGTAAATTGGCCATTTTCATGCACTTTTAACCATTCCGTAAATCTTGTGTTTAGGGCCCCTGGAAGCATGAAAATCACTTTAAACATACTAATTTTAGCTCTAACACTGATGATCAACCTACAAATGTGAACTGACGTTCAAAAATAAAACATTTGAAAACGGACCATTTTTCACATTTCTGAAGCATGACGTAATGGGGGGGTGTTATCTCTTTTGTCAAAAATCAGCCGTTTTTGCTTGAACATTAAATTCCTCCAAATAGTATTTAATTCACTTCCCGAGCCCCTGGAAGCATGAAAATCACTTTAAACATGCTAATTTTAGCTCTAACACTGATGATCCACCTACAAATGTGAACTGACGTTCAAAAATAAAACATTTGAAAACGGACCATTTTCCACATTTCTGAAGCATGACGTAATGGGGGGGTGTTATCTCTTTTGTCGAAAATCAGCCCTTTTTGCTTGAACATTAAAAGCCTCCAAATGGTATTTAATTAACTTCCCGGGGTGAAGAAATCCTTTTTGAGAACTCAGAGTGAGTAAATTGGCCATTTTCATGCACTTTTAACCATTCCATAAATCTTGTGTTTAGGGCCCCTGGTAGCATGAAAATCACTTTAAACATGCTAATTTTAGCTCTAACACTGATGATCAACCTACAAATGTGAACTGACGTTCAAAAATAAAACATTTGAAAACGGACCATTTTTCACATTTCTGAAGCATGACGTAATGGGGGGGTGTTATCTCTTTTGTCAAAAATCAGCCGTTTTTGCTTGAACATTAAATTCTTCCAAATAGTATTTAATTCACTTCCCGAGCCCCTGGAAGCATGAAAATCACTTTAACCACATGGCTGCTGGGCGTTTTCCCCCCCAGTGCTGGAAAATGCCATTTTAGTGGCACTATCACGAGCTCAGCTCGTCATCAGCACACGACACCCGTGGGTGATGACGAGCTGAGCTCGTCATCACCATCGAAAGGGTTAAACATGCTAATTTTACCTCTAACACTGATGATCCACCTACAAATGTGAACTGACATTCAAAAATAAAACATTTGAAAACGGACCATTTTCCACATTTCTGAAGCATGACGTAATGGGGGGGTGTTATCTCTTTTGTCGAAAATCAGCCGTTTTTGCTTGAACATTAAATGCCTTCAAATGGTATTTAATTAACTTCCCGGGGTGAAGAAACCCTTTTTGAGAACTCAGAGTGAGTAAATTGGCCATTTTCATGCACTTTTAACCATTTCATTAATCTTGTGTTTAGGGCCCCTGGAAGCATGAAAATCACTTTAAACATGCTAATTTTAGCTCTAACACTGATGATCAACCTACAAATGTGAACTGACGTTCAAAAATAAAACATTTGAAAACGGACCATTTTCCACATTTCTGAAGCATGACGTAATGGGGGGGTGTTATCTCTTTTGTCAAAAATCAGCTGTTTTTGCTTGAACATTAAATGCCTCCAAATAGTATTTAATTCACTTCCCGAGCCCCTGGAAGCATGAAAATCACTTTAAACATGCTAATTTTAGCTCTAACACTGATGATCCACCTACAAATGTGAACTGACGTTCAAAAATAAAACATTTGAAAACGGATCATTTTCCACATTTCTGAAGCATGACGTAATGGGGGGGTGTTATCTCTTTTGTCGAAAATCTGCCGTTTTGCTTGAACATTAAATGCCTCCAAATGGTATTTAATTAACTTCCCGGGGTGAAGAAACCCTTTTTGAGAACTCAGAGTGAGTAAATTGGCCATTTTCATGCACTTTTAACCATTCCATAAATCTTGTGTTTAGGGCCCCTGGAAGCATGAAAATCACTTTAAACATGCTAATTTTAGCCCTAACACTGATGATCAACCTACAAATGTGAACTGACATTCAAGAATAAAACATTTGAAAACGGACCATTTTCCACATTTCTGAAGCATGACGTAATGGGGGGTGTTATCTCTTTTGTCAAAAATCAGCCGTTTTTGCTTGAACATTAAATGCCTCCAAATGGTATTTAATTAACTTCCCGGGGTGAAGAAACCCTTTTTGAGAACTCAGAGTGAGTAAATTGGCCATTTTCATGCACTTTTAACCATTCCATAAATCTTGTGTTTAGGGCCCCTGGAAGCATGAAAATCACTTTAAACATGCTAATTTTAGCTCTAACACTGATGATTCACCTACAAATGTGAACTGACGTTCAAAAATAAAACATTTGAAAACGGACCATTTTCCACATTTCTGAAGCATGACGTAATGGGGGGGTGTTATCTCTTTTGTCAAAAATCAGCCATTTTTGCTTGAACATTAAATGCCTCCAAATAGTATTTAATTCACTTCCCGAGCCCCTGGAAGCATGAAAATCACTTTAAACATGCTAATTTTAGCTCTAACACTGATGATCAACCTACAAATGTGAACTGACGTTAAAAAATAAAACATTTGAAAACGGACCATTTTCCACATTTCTGAAGCATGACGTAATGGGGGGGTGTTATCTCTTTTGTCAAAAATCAGCCGTTTTTGATTGAACATTAAATACCTTCAAATAGTATTTAATTCACTTCCCGAGCCCCTGGAAGCATGAAAATCACTTTAAACATGCTAATTTTAGCTCTAACACTGATGATCCACCTACAAATGTGAACTGACGTTCAAAAATAAAACATTTGAAAACGGACCATTCTCCACATTTCTGAAGCATGACGTAATGGGGGGGTGTTATCTCTTTTGTCGAAAATCAGCCGTTTTTGCTTGAACATTAAATGCCTCCAAATGGTATTTAATTAACTTCCCGTGGTGAAGAAATCCTTTTTGAGAACTCAGAGTGAGTAAATTGGCCATTTTCATGCACTTTTAACCATTCCATGAATCTTGTGTTTAGGGCCCCTGGAAGCATGAAAATCACTTTAAACATGCTAATTTTAGCTCTAACACTGATGATCAACCTACAAATGTGAACTGACGTTCAAAAATAAAACATTTGAAAACGGACCATTTTCCACATTTCTGAAGCATGACGTAATGGGGGGGGTGTTATCTCTTTTGTCAAAAATCAGCTGTTTTTGCTTGAACATTAAATGCCTCCAAATAGTATTTAATTCACTTCCCGAGCCCCTGGAAGCATGAAAATCCCTTAAAACATGCTAATTTTAGCTCTAACACTGATGATCCACCTACAAATGTGAACTGACGTTCAAAAATAAAACATTTGAAAACGGATCATTTTCCATATTTCTGAAGCATGACGTAATGGGGGGGTGTTATCTCTTTTGTCGAAAATCATCCGTTTTTGCTTGAACATTAAATGCCTCCAAATGGTATTTAATTAACTTCCCGGGGTGAAGAAACCCTTTTTGAGAACTCAGAGTGAGTAAATTGGCCATTTTCATGCACTTTTAACCATTCCATAAATCTTGTGTTTAGGGCCCCTGGAAGCATGAAAATCACTTTAAACATGCTAATTTTAGCTCTAACACTGATGATCAACCTACAAATGTGAACTGACGTTCAAAAATAAAACATTTGAAAACTGACCATTTTCCACATTTCTGAAGCATGACGTAATGGGGGGGTGTTATCTCTTTTGTCAAAAATCAGCTGTTTTTGCTTGAACATTAAATGCCTCCAAATAGTATTTAATTCACTTCCCGAGCCCCTGGAAGCATGAAAATCCCTTTAAACATGCTAATTTTAGCTCTAACACTGATGATCCACCTACAAATGTGAACTGACGTTCAAAAATAAAACATTTGAAAACGGATCATTTTCCACATTTCTGAAGCATGACGTAATGGGGGGGTGTTATCTCTTTTGTCGAAAATCAGCCGTTTTTGCTTGAACATTAAATGCCTCCAAATGGTATTTAATTAACTTCCCGGGGTGCAGAAACCCTTTTTGAGAACTCAGAGTGAGTAAATTGGCCATTTTCATGCACTTTTAACCATTCCGTAAATCTTGTGTTTAGGGCCCCTGGAAGCATGAAAATCACTTTAAACATACTAATTTTAGCTCTAACACTGATGATCAACCTACAAATGTGAACTGACGTTCAAAAATAAAACATTTGAAAACGGACCATTTTCCACATTTCTGAAGCATGACGTAATGGGGGGTGTTATCTCTTTTGTCAAAAATCAGCCGTTTTTGCTTGAACATTAAATTCCTCCAAATAGTATTTAATTCACTTCCTGAGCCCCTGGAAGCATGAAAATCACTTTAAACATGCTAATTTTAGCTCTAACACTGATGATCCACCTACAAATGTGAACTGACATTCAAAAATAAAACATTTGAAAACGGACCATTTTCCACATTTCTGAAGCATGACGTAATGGGGGGGTGTTATCTCTTTTGTCGAAAATCAGCCGTTTTTGCTTGAACATTAAAAGCCTCCAAATGGTATTTAATTAACTTCCCGGGGTGAAGAAATCCTTTTTGAGAACTCAGAGTGAGTAAATTGGCCATTTTCATGCACTTTTAACCATTCCATAAATCTTGTGTTTAGGGCCCCTGGTAGCATGAAAACCACTTTAAACATGCTAATTTTAGCTCTAACACTGATGATCAACCTACAAATGTGAACTGACGTTCAAAAATAAAACATTTGAAAACGGACCATTTTTCACATTTCTGAAGCATGACGTAATGGGGGGGTGTTATCTCTTTTGTCAAAAATCAGCCGTTTTTGCTTGAATATTAAATTCCTCCAAATAGTATTTAATTCACTTCCGAGCCCCTGGAAGCATGAAAATCACTTTAAACATGCTAATTTTAGCTCTAACACTGATGATCCACCTACAAATGTGAACTGACGTTCAAAAATAAAACATTTGAAAACGGACCATTTTCCACATTTCTGAAGCATGACGTAATGGGGGGGTGTTATCTCTTTTGTCGAAAATCAGCCGTTTTTGCTTGAACATTAAATGCCTCCAAATGGTATTTAATTAACTTCCCGGGGTGAAGAAACCCTTTTTGAGAACTCAGAGTGAGTAAATTGGCCATTTTCATGCACTTTTAACCATTCCATAAATCTTGTGTTTAGGGCCCCTGGAAGCATGAAAATCACTTTAAACATGCTAATTTTAGCTCTAACACTGATGATCAACCTACAAATGTGAACTGACGTTCAAAAATAAAACATTTGAAAACGGACCATTTTCCACATTTCTGAAGCATGACGTAATGGGGGGTGTTATCTCTTTTGTCAAAAATCAGCCGTTTTTGATTGAACATTAAATGCCTCCAAATAGTATTTAATTCACTTCCCGAGCCCCCGGAAGCATGAAAATCACTTTAAACATGCTAATTTTAGCTCTAACACTGATGATCCACCTACAAATGTGAACTGACGTTCAAAAATAAAACATTTGAAAACGGACCATTCTCCACATTTCTGAAGCATGACGTAATGGGGGGGTGTTATCTCTTTTGTCGAAAATCAGCCGTTTTTGCTTGAACATTAAATGCCTCCAAATGGTATTTAATTAACTTCCCGGGGTGAAGAAACCCTTTTTGAGAACTCAGAGTGAGTAAATTGGCCATTTTCATGCACTTTTAACCATTCCATAAATCTTGTGTTTAGGGCCCCTGGAATCATGAAAATCACTTTAAACATGCTAATTTTAGCTCTAACACTGATGATCAACCTACAAATGCGAACTGACGTTCAAAAATAAAACATTTGAAAACGGACCATTTTTCACATTTCTGAAGCATGACGTAATGGGGGGTGTTATCTCTTTTGTCAAAAATCAGCCGTTTTTGCTTGAACATTAAATTCCTCCAAATAGTATTTAATTCACTTCCCGAGCCCCTGGAAGCATGAAAATCACTTTAACCACATGGCTGCTGGGCGTTTTCCCCCCCAGTGCTGGAAAATGCCATTTTAGTGGCACTATGACGAGCTCAGCTCGTCATCAGCACACGACATCCGTGGGTGATGACAAGCTGAGCTCGTCATCAGCATCGAAAGGGTTAAACATGCTAATTTTACCTCTAACACTGATGATCCACCTACAAATGTGAACTGACATTCAAAAATAAAACATTTGAAAACGGACCATTTTCCACATTTCTGAAGCATGACGTAATGGGGGGGGTGTTATCTCTTTTGTCGAAAATCAGCCGTTTTTGCTTGAACATTAAATGCCTTCAAATGGTATTTAATTAACTTCCCGGGGTGAAGAAACCCTTTTTGAGAACTCAGAGTGAGTAAATTGGCCATTTTCATGCACTTTTAACCATTCCATAAATCTTGTGTTTAGGGCCCCTGGAAGCATGAAAATCACTTTAAACATGCTAATTTTAGCTCTAACACTGATGATCAACCTACAAATGTGAACTGACGTTCAAAAATAAAACATTTGAAAACGGACCATTTTCCACATTTCTGAAGCATGACGTAATGGGGGGGTGTTATCTCTTTTGTCAAAAATCAGCCGTTTTTGCTTGAACATTAAATGCCTCCAAATAGTATTTAATTCACTTCCCGAGCCCCTGGAAGCATGAAAATCACTTTAAACATGCTAATTTTAGCTCTAACACTGATGATCCACCTACAAATGTGAACTGACGTTCAAAAATAAAACATTTGAAAACGGATCATTTTCCACATTTCTGAAGCATGACGTAATGGGGGGGTGTTATCTCTTTTGTCGAAAATCAGCCGTTTTTGCTTGAACATTAAATGCCTCCAAATGGTATTTAATTAACTTCCCAGGGTGAAGAAACCCTTTTTGAGAACTCAGAGTGAGTAAATTGGCCATTTTCATGCACTTTTAACCATTCCATAAATCTTGTGTTTAGGGCCCCTGGAAGCATGAAAATCACTTTAAACATGCTAATTTTAGCTCTAACACTGATGATCAACCTACAAATGTGAACTGACATTCAAAAATAAAACATTTGAAAACGGACCATTTTCCACATTTCTGAAGCATGACGTAATGGGGGGTGTTATCTCTTTTGTCAAAAATCAGCCGTTTTTGCTTGAACATTAAATGCCTCCAAATGGTATTTAATTAACTTCCCGGGGTGAAGAAACCCTTTTTGAGAACTCAGAGTGAGTAAATTGGCCATTTTCATGCACTTTTAACCATTCCATAAATCTTGTGTTTAGGGCCCCTGGAAGCATGAAAATCACTTTAAACATGCTAATTTTAGCTCTAACACTGATGATTCACCTACAAATGTGAACTGACGTTCAAAAATAAAACATTTGAAAACGGACCATTTTCCACATTTCTGAAGCATGACGTAATGGGGGGGTGTTTTCTCTTTTGTCAAAAATCAGCCATTTTTGCTTGAACATTAAATGCCTCCAAATAGTATTTAATTCACTTCCCGAGCCCCTGGAAGCATGAAAATCACTTTAAACATGCTAATTTTAGCTCTAACACTGATGATCAACCTACAAATGTGAACTGACGTTCAAAAATAAAACATTTGAAAACGGACCATTTTCCACATTTCTGAAGCATGACGTAATGGGGGGGGTGTTATCTCTTTTGTCAAAAATCAGCCGTTTTTGATTGAACATTAAATGCCTCCAAATAGTATTTAATTCACTTCCCGAGCCCCTGGAAGCATGAAAATCACTTTAAACATGCTAATTTTAGCTCTAACACTGATGATCCACCTACAAATGTGAACTGACGTTCAAAAATAAAACATTTGAAAACGGACCATTCTCCACATTTCTGAAGCATGACGTAAGGGGGGGGGTGTTATCTCTTTTGTCGAAAATCAGCCGTTTTTGCTTGAACATTAAATGCCTCCAAATGGTATTTAATTAACTTCCCGGGGTGAAGAAATCCTTTTTGAGAACTCAGAGTGAGTAAATTGGCCATTTTCATGCACTTTTAACCATTCCATGAATCTTGTGTTTAGGGCCCCTGGAAGCATGAAAATCACTTTAAACATGCTAATTTTAGCTCTAACACTGATGATCAACCTACAAATGTGAACTGACGTTCAAAAATAAAACATTTGAAAACGGACCATTTTCCACATTTCTGAAGCATGACGTAATGGGGGGGGTGTTATCTCTTTTGTCAAAAATCAGCTGTTTTTGCTTGAACAATTAATGCCTCCAAATAGTATTTAATTCACTTCCCGAGCCCCTGGAAGCATGAAAATCCCTTTAAACATGCTAATTTTAGCTCTAACACTGATGATCCACCTACAAATGTGAACTGACGTTCAAAAATAAAACATTTGAAAACGGATCATTTTCCACATTTCTGAAGCATGACGTAATGGGGGGGTGTTATCTCTTTTGTCGAAAATCATCCGTTTTTGCTTGAACATTAAATGCCTCCAAATGGTATTTAATTAACTTCCCGGGGTGAAGAAACCCTTTTTGAGAACTCAGAGTGAGTAAATTGGCCATTTTCATGCACTTTTAACCATTCCGTAAATCTTGTGTTTAGGGCCCCTGGAAGCATGAAAATCACTTTAAACATACTAATTTTAGCTCTAACACTGATGATCAACCTACAAATGTGAACTGACGTTTAAAAATAAAACATTTGAAAACAGACCATTTTCCACATTTCTGAAGCATGACGTAATGGGGGGGTGTTATCTCTTTTGTCAAAAATCAGCCGTTTTTGCTTGAACATTAAATGCCTCCAAATTGAATTTAATTCACTTCCCGAGCCCCTGGAAGCATGAAAATCACTTTAAACATGCTAATTTTATCTCTAACACTGATGATCAACCTACAAATGTGAACTGACGTTCAAAAATAAAACATTTGAAAACGGACCATTTTCCACATTTCTGAAGCATGACGTAATGGGGGGGTGTTATCTCTTTTGTCGAAAATCAGCCGTTTTTGCTTGAACATTAAATGCCTCCAAATAGTATTTAATTCACTTCCCGAGCCCCCGGAAGCATGAAAATCACTTTAAACATGCTAATTTTAGCTCTAACACTGATGATCCACCTACAAATGTGAACTGACGTTCAAAAATAAAACATTTGAAAATGGATCATTTTCCACATTTCTGAAGCATGACGTAATGGGGGGGTGTTATCTCTTTTGTTGAAAATCAGCCGTTTTTGCTTGAACATTAAATGCCTCCAAATGGTATTTAATTAACTTCCCGGGGTGAAGAAACCCTTTTTGAGAACTCAGAGTGAGTAAATTGGCCATTTTCATGCACTTTTAACCATTCCGTAAATCTTGTGTTTAGGGCCCCTGGAAGCATGAAAATCACTTTAAACATACTAATTTTAGCTCTAACACTGATGATCAACCTACAAATGTGAACTGACGTTCAAAAATAAAACATTTGAAAACGGACCATTTTTCACATTTCTGAAGCATGACGTAATGGGGGGGTGTTATCTCTTTTGTCAAAAATCAGCCGTTTTTGCTTGAACATTAAATTCCTCCAAATAGTATTTAATTCACTTCCCGAGCCCCTGGAAGCATGAAAATCACTTTAAACATGCTAATTTTAGCTCTAACACTGATGATCCACCTACAAATGTGAACTGACGTTCAAAAATAAAACATTTGAAAACGGACCATTTTCCACATTTCTGAAGCATGACGTAATGGGGGGGTGTTATCTCTTTTGTCGAAAATCAGCCCTTTTTGCTTGAACATTAAAAGCCTCCAAATGGTATTTAATTAACTTCCCGGGGTGAAGAAATCCTTTTTGAGAACTCAGAGTGAGTAAATTGGCCATTTTCATGCACTTTTAACCATTCCATAAATCTTGTGTTTAGGGCCCCTGGTAGCATGAAAATCACTTTAAACATGCTAATTTTAGCTCTAACACTGATGATCAACCTACAAATGTGAACTGACGTTCAAAAATAAAACATTTGAAAACGGACCATTTTTCACATTTCTGAAGCATGACGTAATGGGGGGGTGTTATCTCTTTTGTCAAAAATCAGCCGTTTTTGCTTGAACATTAAATTCTTCCAAATAGTATTTAATTCACTTCCCGAGCCCCTGGAAGCATGAAAATCACTTTAACCACATGGCTGCTGGGCGTTTTCCCCCCCAGTGCTGGAAAATGCCATTTTAGTGGCACTATCACGAGCTCAGCTCGTCATCAGCACACGACACCCGTGGGTGATGACGAGCTGAGCTCGTCATCACCATCGAAAGGGTTAAACATGCTAATTTTACCTCTAACACTGATGATCCACCTACAAATGTGAACTGACATTCAAAAATAAAACATTTGAAAACGGACCATTTTCCACATTTCTGAAGCATGACGTAATGGGGGGGTGTTATCTCTTTTGTCGAAAATCAGCCGTTTTTGCTTGAACATTAAATGCCTCCAAATGGTATTTAATTAACTTCCCGGGGTGAATAAACCCTTTTTGAGAACTCAGAGTGAGTAAATTGGCCATTTTCATGCACTTTTAACCATTCCATAAATCTTGTGTTTAGGGCCCCTGGAAGCATGAAAATCACTTTAAACATGCTAATTTTAGCTCTAACACTGATGATCAACCTACAAATGTGAACTGACGTTCAAAAATAAAACATTTGAAAACGGACCATTTTCCACATTTCTGAAGCATGACGTAATGGGGGGGTGTTATCTCTTTTGTCAAAAATCAGCTGTTTTTGCTTGAACATTAAATGCCTCCAAATAGTATTTAATTCACTTCCCGAGCCCCTGGAAGCATGAAAATCACTTTAAACATGCTAATTTTAGCTCTAACACTGATGATCCACCTACAAATGTGAACTGACGTTCAAAAATAAAACATTTGAAAACGGATCATTTTCCACATTTCTGAAGCATGACGTAATGGGGGGTGTTATCTCTTTTGTCAAAAATCAGCCGTTTTTGCTTGAACATTAAATGCCTCCAAATGGTATTTAATTAACTTCCCGGGGTGAAGAAACCCTTTTTGAGAACTCAGAGTGAGTAAATTGGCCATTTTCATGCACTTTTAACCATTCCATAAATCTTGTGTTTAGGGCCCCTGGAAGCATGAAAATCACTTTAAACATGCTAATTTTAGCTCTAACACTGATGATTCACCTACAAATGTGAACTGACGTTCAAAAATAAAACATTTGAAAACGGACCATTTTCCACATTTCTGAAGCATGACGTAATGGGGGGGTGTTATCTCTTTTGTCAAAAATCAGCCATTTTTGCTTGAACATTAAATGCCTCCAAATAGTATTTAATTCACTTCCCGAGCCCCTGGAAGCATGAAAATCACTTTAAACATGCTAATTTTAGCTCTAACACTGATGATCAACCTACAAATGTGAACTGACGTTAAAAAATAAAACATTTGAAAACGGACCATTTTCCACATTTCTGAAGCATGACGTAATGGGGGGGTGTTATCTCTTTTGTCAAAAATCAGCCGTTTTTGATTGAACATTAAATACCTTCAAATAGTATTTAATTCACTTCCCGAGCCCCTGGAAGCATGAAAATCACTTTAAACATGCTAATTTTAGCTCTAACACTGATGATCCACCTACAAATGTGAACTGACGTTCAAAAATAAAACATTTGAAAACGGACCATTCTCCACATTTCTGAAGCATGACGTAATGGGGGGGTGTTATCTCTTTTGTCGAAAATCAGCCGTTTTTGCTTGAACATTAAATGCCTCCAAATGGTATTTAATTAACTTCCCGTGGTGAAGAAATCCTTTTTGAGAACTCAGAGTGAGTAAATTGGCCATTTTCATGCACTTTTAACCATTCCATGAATCTTGTGTTTAGGGCCCCTGGAAGCATGAAAATCACTTTAAACATGCTAATTTTAGCTCTAACACTGATGATCAACCTACAAATGTGAACTGACGTTCAAAAATAAAACATTTGAAAACGGACCATTTTCCACATTTCTGAAGCATGACGTAATGGGGGGGGTGTTATCTCTTTTGTCAAAAATCAGCTGTTTTTGCTTGAACATTAAATGCCTCCAAATAGTATTTAATTCACTTCCCGAGCCCCTGGAAGCATGAAAATCCCTTAAAACATGCTAATTTTAGCTCTAACACTGATGATCCACCTACAAATGTGAACTGACGTTCAAAAATAAAACATTTGAAAACGGATCATTTTCCATATTTCTGAAGCATGACGTAATGGGGGGGTGTTATCTCTTTTGTCGAAAATCATCCGTTTTTGCTTGAACATTAAATGCCTCCAAATGGTATTTAATTAACTTCCCGGGGTGAAGAAACCCTTTTTGAGAACTCAGAGTGAGTAAATTGGCCATTTTCATGCACTTTTAACCATTCCATAAATCTTGTGTTTAGGGCCCCTGGAAGCATGAAAATCACTTTAAACATGCTAATTTTAGCTCTAACACTGATGATCAACCTACAAATGTGAACTGACGTTCAAAAATAAAACATTTGAAAACTGACCATTTTCCACATTTCTGAAGCATGACGTAATGGGGGGGTGTTATCTCTTTTGTCAAAAATCAGCTGTTTTTGCTTGAACATTAAATGCCTCCAAATAGTATTTAATTCACTTCCCGAGCCCCTGGAAGCATGAAAATCCCTTTAAACATGCTAATTTTAGCTCTAACACTGATGATCCACCTACAAATGTGAACTGACGTTCAAAAATAAAACATTTGAAAACGGATCATTTTCCACATTTCTGAAGCATGACGTAATGGGGGGGTGTTATCTCTTTTGTCGAAAATCAGCCGTTTTTGCTTGAACATTAAATGCCTCCAAATGGTATTTAATTAACTTCCCGGGGTGCAGAAACCCTTTTTGAGAACTCAGAGTGAGTAAATTGGCCATTTTCATGCACTTTTAACCATTCCGTAAATCTTGTGTTTAGGGCCCCTGGAAGCATGAAAATCACTTTAAACATACTAATTTTAGCTCTAACACTGATGATCAACCTACAAATGTGAACTGACGTTCAAAAATAAAACATTTGAAAACGGACCATTTTCCACATTTCTGAAGCATGACGTAATGGGGGGTGTTATCTCTTTTGTCAAAAATCAGCCGTTTTTGCTTGAACATTAAATTCCTCCAAATAGTATTTAATTCACTTCCTGAGCCCCTGGAAGCATGAAAATCACTTTAAACATGCTAATTTTAGCTCTAACACTGATGATCCACCTACAAATGTGAACTGACATTCAAAAATAAAACATTTGAAAACGGACCATTTTCCACATTTCTGAAGCATGACGTAATGGGGGGTGTTATCTCTTTTGTCGAAAATCAGCCGTTTTTGCTTGAACATTAAAAGCCTCCAAATGGTATTTAATTAACTTCCCGGGGTGAAGAAATCCTTTTTGAGAACTCAGAGTGAGTAAATTGGCCATTTTCATGCACTTTTAACCATTCCATAAATCTTGTGTTTAGGGCCCCTGGTAGCATGAAAATCACTTTAAACATGCTAATTTTAGCTCTAACACTGATGATCCACCTACAAATGTGAACTGACATTCAAAAATAAAACATTTGAAAACGGACCATTTTCCACATTTCTGAAGCATGACGTAATGGGGGGGTGTTATCTCTTTTGTCGAAAATCAGCCGTTTTTGCTTGAACATTAAATGCCTTCAAATGGTATTTAATTAACTTCCCGGGGTGAAGAAACCCTTTTTGAGAACTCAGAGTGAGTAAATTGGCCATTTCATGCACTTTTAACCATTCCATTAATCTTGTGTTTAGGGCCCCTGGAAGCATGAAAATCACTTTAAACATGCTAATTTTAGCTCTAACACTGATGATCAACCTACAAATGTGAACTGACGTTCAAAAATAAAACATTTGAAAACGGACCATTTTCCACATTTCTGAAGCATGACGTAATGGGGGGGTGTTATCTCTTTTGTCAAAAATCAGCTGTTTTTGCTTGAACATTAAATGCCTCCAAATAGTATTTAATTCACTTCCCGAGCCCCTGGAAGCATGAAAATCACTTTAAACATGCTAATTTTAGCTCTAACACTGATGATCCACCTACAAATGTGAACTGACGTTCAAAAATAAAACATTTGAAAACGGATCATTTTCCACATTTCTGAAGCATGACGTAATGGGGGGGTGTTATCTCTTTTGTCGAAAATCAGCCGTTTTTGCTTGAACATTAAATGCCTCCAAATGGTATTTAATTAACTTCCCGGGGTGAAGAAACCCTTTTTGAGAACTCAGAGTGAGTAAATTGGCCATTTTCATGCACTTTTAACCATTCCATAAATCTTGTGTTTAGGGCCCCTGGAAGCATGAAAATCACTTTAAACATGCTAATTTTAGCTCTAACACTGATGATTCACCTACAAATGTGAACTGACGTTCAAAAATAAAACATTTGAAAACGGACCATTTTCCACATTTCTGAAGCATGACGTAATCGGGGGGTGTTATCTCTTTTGTCAAAAATCAGCCGTTTTTTTGCTTGAATATTAAATTCCTCCAAATAGTATTTAATTCACTTCCGAGCCCCTGGAAGCATGAAAATCACTTTAAACATGCTAATTTTAGCTCAAACACTGATGATCCACCTACAAATGTGAACTGACGTTCAAAAATAAAACATTTGAAAATGGACCATTTTCCACATTTCTGAAGCATGACGTAATGGGGGGGTGTTATCTCTTTTGTCGAAAATCAGCCGTTTTTGCTTGAACATTAAATGCCTCCAAATGGTATTTAATTAACTTCCCGGGGTGAAGAAACCCTTTTTGAGAACTCAGAGTGAGTAAATTGGCCATTTTCATGCACTTTTAACCATTCCATAAATCTTGTGTTTAGGGCCCCTGGAAGCATGAAAATCACTTTAAACATGCTAATTTTAGCTCTAACACTGATGATCAACCTACAAATGTGAACTGACGTTCAAAAATAAAACATTTGAAAACGGACCATTTTCCACATTTCTGAAGCATGACGTAATGGGGGGGTGTTATCTCTTTTGTCAAAAATCAGCCGTTTTTGATTGAACATTAAATGCCTCCAAATAGTATTTAATTCACTTCCCGAGCCCCCGGAAGCATGAAAATCACTTTAAACATGCTAATTTTAGCTCTAACACTGATGATCCACCTACAAATGTGAACTGACGTTCAAAAATAAAACATTTGAAAACGGACCATTCTCCACATTTCTGAAGCATGACGTAATGGGGGGGTGTTATCTCTTTTGTCGAAAATCAGCCGTTTTTGCTTGAACATTAAATGCCTCCAAATGGTATTTAATTAACTTCCCGGGGTGAATAAACCCTTTTTGAGAACTCAGAGTGAGTAAATTGGCCATTTTCATGCACTTTTAACCATTCCATAAATCTTGTGTTTAGGGCCCCTGGAAGCATGAAAATCACTTTAAACATGCTAATTTTAGCTCTAACACTGATGATCAACCTACAAATGTGAACTGACGTTCAAAAATAAAACATTTGAAAACTGACCATTTTCCACATTTCTGAAGCATGACGTAATGGGGGGGTGTTATCTCTTTTGTCAAAAATCAGCTGTTTTTGCTTGAACATTAAATGCCTCCAAATAGTATTTAATTCACTT
Source organism: Lissotriton vulgaris (assembly GCF_964263255.1). NCBI lineage: Eukaryota > Metazoa > Chordata > Amphibia > Caudata > Salamandridae > Lissotriton > Lissotriton vulgaris. The sequence continues at coordinate 56,498 of NW_028255153.1, forward strand.
CCCGAGCCCCTGGAAGCATGAAAATCCCTTTAAACATGCTAATTTTAGCTCTAACACTGATGATCCACCTAAAAATGTGAACTGACGTTCAAAAATAAAACATTTGAAAACGGATCATTTTCCACATTTCTGAAGCATGACGTAATGGGGGGGTGTTATCTCTTTTGTCGAAAATCAGCCGTTTTTGCTTGAACATTAAATGCCTCCAAATGGTATTTAATTAACTTCCCGGGGTGCAGAAACCCTTTTTGAGAACTCAGAGTGAGTAAATTGGCCATTTTCATGCACTTTTAACCATTCCGTAAATCTTGTGTTTAGGGCCCCTGGAAGCATGAAAATCACTTTAAACATACTAATTTTAGCTCTAACACTGATGATCAACCTACAAATGTGAACTGACGTTCAAAAATAAAACATTTGAAAACGGACCATTTTCCACATTTCTGAAGCATGACGTAATGGGGGGTGTTATCTCTTTTGTCAAAAATCAGCCGTTTTTGCTTGAACATTAAATTCCTCCAAATAGTATTTAATTCACTTCCTGAGCCCCTGGAAGCATGAAAATCACTTTAAACATGCTAATTTTAGCTCTAACACTGATGATCCACCTACAAATGTGAACTGACATTCAAAAATAAAACATTTGAAAACGGACCATTTTCCACATTTCTGAAGCATGACGTAATGGGGGGGTGTTATCTCTTTTGTCGAAAATCAGCCGTTTTTGCTTGAACATTAAAAGCCTCCAAATGGTATTTAATTAACTTCCCGGGGTGAAGAAATCCTTTTTGAGAACTCAGAGTGAGTAAATTGGCCATTTTCATGCACTTTTAACCATTCCATAAATCTTGTGTTTAGGGCCCCTGGTAGCATGAAAATCACTTTAAACATGCTAATTTTAGCTCTAACACTGATGATCAACCTACAAATGTGAACTGACGTTCAAAAATAAAACATTTGAAAACGGACCATTTTTCACATTTCTGAAGCATGACGTAATGGGGGGGGTGTTATCTCTTTTGTCAAAAATCAGCCGTTTTTGCTTGAACATTAAATTCCTCCAAATAGTATTTAATTCACTTCCCGAGCCCCTGGAAGCATGAAAATCACTTTAACCACATGGCTGCTGGGCGTTTTCCCCCCCAGTGCTGGAAAATGCCATTTTAGTGGCACTATGACGAGCTCAGCTCGTCATCAGCACACGACACCCGTGGGTGATGACGAGCTGAGCTCGTCATCACCATCGAAAGGGTTAAACATGCTAATTTTACCTCTAACACTGATGATCCACCTACAAATGTGAACTGACATTCAAAAATAAAACATTTGAAAACGGACCATTTTCCACATTTCTGAAGCATGACGTAATGGGGGGGTGTTATCTCTTTTGTCGAAAATCAGCCGTTTTTGCTTGAACATTAAATGCCTTCAAATGGTATTTAATTAACTTCCCAGGGTGAAGAAACCCTTTTTGAGAACTCAGAGTGAGTAAATTGGCCATTTTCATGCACTTTTAACCATTCCATTAATCTTGTGTTTAGGGCCCCTGGAAGCATGAAAATCACTTTAAACATGCTAATTTTAGCTCTAACACTGATGATCAACCTACAAATGTGAACTGACGTTCAAAAATAAAACATTTGAAAACGGACCATTTTCCACATTTCTGAAGCATGACGTAATGGGGGGTGTTATCTCTTTTGTCAAAAATCAGCTGTTTTTGCTTGAACATTAAATGCCTCCAAATAGTATTTAATTCACTTCCCGAGCCCCTGGAAGCATGAAAATCACTTTAAACATGCTAATTTTAGCTCTAACACTGATGATCCACCTACAAATGTGAACTGACGTTCAAAAATAAAACATTTGAAAATGGATCATTTTCCACATTTCTGAAGCATGACGTAATGGGGGGGTGTTATCTCTTTTGTCGAAAATCAGCCGTTTTTGCTTGAACATTAAATGCCTCCAAATGGTATTTAATTAACTTCCCGGGGTGAAGAAACCCTTTTTGAGAACTCAGAGTGAGTAAATTGGCCATTTTCATGCACTTTTAACCATTCCATAAATCTTGTGTTTAGGGCCCCTGGAAGCATGAAAATCACTTTAAACATGCTAATTTTAGCTCTAACACTGATGATTCACCTACGAATGTGAACTGACGTTCAAAAATAAAACATTTGAAAACGGACCATTTTCCACATTTCTGAAGCATGACGTAATCGGGGGGTGTTATCTCTTTTGTCAAAAATCAGCCATTTTTGCTTGAACATTAAATGCCTCCAAATAGTATTTAATTCACTTCCCGAGCCCCTGGAAGCATGAAAATCACTTTAAACATGCTAATTTTAGCTCTAACACTGATGATCAACCTACAAATGTGAACTGACGTTAAAAAATAAAACATTTGAAAACGGACCATTTTCCACATTTCTGAAGCATGACGTAATGGGGGGGTGTTATCTCTTTTGTCAAAAATCAGCCGTTTTTGATTGAACATTAAATGCCTCCAAATAGTATTTAATTCACTTCCCGAGCCCCTGGAAGCATGAAAATCACTTTAAACATGCTAATTTTAGCTCTAACACTGATGATCCACCTACAAATGTGAACTGACGTTCAAAAATAAAACATTTGAAAACGGACCATTCTCCACATTTCTGAAGCATGACGTAATGGGGGGGGGTGTTATCTCTTTTGTTAAAAATCAGCCGTTTTTGCTTGAACATTAAATGCCTCCAAATGGTATTTAATTAACTTCCCGTGGTGAAGAAATCCTTTTTGAGAACTCAGAGTGAGTAAATTGGCCATTTTCATGCACTTTTAACCATTCCATGAATCTTGTGTTTAGGGCCCCTGGAAGCATGAAAATCACTTTAAACATGCTAATTTTAGCTCTAACACTGATGATCAAACTACAAATGTGAACTGATGTTCAAAAATAAAACATTTGAAAACGGACCATTTTCCACATTTCTGAAGCATGACGTAATGGGGGGGTGTTATCTCTTTTGTCAAAAATCAGCTGTTTTTGCTTGAACATTAAATGCCTCCAAATAGTATTTAATTCACTTCCCGAGCCCCTGGAAGCATGTAAATCCCTTAAAACATGCTAATTTTAGCTCTAACACTGATGATCCACCTACAAATGTGAACTGACGTTCAAAAATAAAACATTTGAAAACGGATCATTTTCCACATTTCTGAAGCATGACGTAATTGGGGGGTGTTATCTCTTTTGTCAAAAATCAGCCGTTTTTGCTTGAACATTAAATGCCTCCAAATTGTATTTAATTCACTTCCCGAGCCCCTGGAAGCATGAAAATCACTTTAAACATGCTAATTTTAGCTCTAACACTGATGATCAACCTACAAATGTGAACTGACGTTCAAAAATAAAACATTTGAAAACGGACCATTTTCCACATTTCTGAAGCATGACGTAATGGGGGGGTGTTATCTCTTTTGTCGAAAATCAGCCATTTTTGCTTGAACATTAAATGCCTCCAAATCGTATTTAATTAACTTCCCGGGGTGAAGAAATCCTTTTTGAGAACTCAGAGTGAGTAAATTGGCCATTTTCATGCACTTTTAACCATTCCGTAAATCTTGTGTTTAGGGCCCCTGGAAGCATGAAAATCACTTTAAACATACTAATTTTAGCTCTAACACTGATGATCAACCTACAAATGTGAACTGACGTTCAAAAATAAAACATTTGAAAACAGACCATTTTCCACATTTCTGAAGCATGACGTAATGGGGGTGTTATCTCTTTTGTCAAAAATCAGCCGTTTTTGCTTGAACATTAAATGCCTCCAAATTGTATTTAATTCACTTCCCGAGCCCCTGGAAGCATGAAAATCACTTTAAACATGCTAATTTTAGCTCTAACACTGATGATCAACCTACAAATGTGAACTGACGTTCAAAAATAAAACATTTGAAAACGGACCATTTTCCACATTTCTGAAGCATGACGTAATGGGGGGGTGTTATCTCTTTTGTCGAAAATCAGCCGTTTTTGCTTGAACATTAAATGCCTCCAAATGGTATTTAATTAACTTCCCGGGGTGAAGAAATCCTTTTTGAGAACTCAGAGTGAGTAAATTGGCAATTTTCATGCACTTTTAACCATTCCATAAATCTTGTGTTTAGGGCCCCTGGTAGCATGAAAATCACTTTAAACATGCTAATTTTATCTCTTACACTGATGATCAACCTACAAATGTGAACTGACGTTCAAAAATAAAACATTTGAAAACGGACCATTTTTCACATTTCTGAAGCATGACGTAATGGGGGGGTGTTATCTCTTTTGTCAAAAATCAGCCGTTTTTGCTTGAATATTAAATTCCTCCAAATAGTATTTAATTCACTTCCGAGCCCCTGGAAGCATGAAAATCACTTTAAACATGCTAATTTTAGCTCTAACACTGATGATCCACCTACAAATGTGAACTGACGTTCAAAAATAAAACATTTGAAAACGGACCATTTTCCACATTTCTGAAGCATGTCGTAATGGGGGGGTGTTATCTCTTTTGTCGAAAATCAGCCGTTTTTGCTTGAACATTAAATGCCTCCAAATGGTATTTAATTAACTTCCCGGGGTGAAGAAACCCTTTTTGAGAACTCAGAGTGAGTAAATTGGCCATTTTCATGCACTTTTAACCATTCCATAAATCTTGTGTTTAGGGCCCCTGGAAGCATGAAAATCACTTTAAACATGCTAATTTTAGCTCTAACACTGATGATCAACCTACAAATGTGAACTGACATTCAAAAATAAAACATTTGAAAACGGACCATTTTCCACATTTCTGAAGCATGACGTAATGGGGGGGTGTTATCTCTTTTGTCAAAAATCAGCCGTTTTTGATTGAACATTAAATGCCTCCAAATAGTATTTAATTCACTTCCCGAGCCCCCGGAAGCATGAAAATCACTTTAAACATGCTAATTTTAGCTCTAACACTGATGATCCACCTACAAATGTGAACTGACGTTCAAAAATAAAACATTTGAAAACGGACCATTCTCCACATTTCTGAAGCATGACGTAATGGGGGGGTGTTATCTCTTTTGTCGAAAATCAGTCGTTTTTGCTTGAACATTAAATGCCTCCAAATGGTATTTAATTAACTTCCCGGGGTGAAGAAACCCTTTTTGAGAACTCAGAGTGAGTAAATTGGCCATTTTCATGCACTTTTAACCATTCCATAAATCTTGTGTTTAGGGCCCCTGGAAGCATGAAAATCACTTTAAACATGCTAATTTTAGCTCTAACACTGATGATCAACCTACAAATGTGAACTGACGTTCAAAAATAAAACATTTGAAAACTGACCATTTTCCACATTTCTGAAGCATGACGTAATGGGGGGGTGTTATCTCTTTTGTCAAAAATCACCTGTTTTTGCTTGAACATTAAATGCCTCCAAATAGTATTTAATTCACTTCCCGAGCCCCTGGAAGCATGAAAATCCCTTTAAACATGCTAATTTTAGCTCTAACACTGATGATCCACCTACAAATGTGAACTGACGTTCAAAAATAAAACATTTGAAAACAGATCATTTTCCACATTTCTGAAGCATGACGTAATGGGGGGGTGTTATCTCTTTTGTCGAAAATCAGCCGTTTTTGCTTGAACATTAAATGCCTCCAAATGGTATTTAATTAACTTCCCGGGGTGCAGAAACCCTTTTTGAGAACTCAGAGTGAGTAAATTGGCCATTTTCATGCACTTTTAACCATTCCGTAAATCTTGTGTTTAGGGCCCCTGGAAGCATGAAAATCACTTTAAACATGCTAATTTTAGCTCTAACACTGATGATCCACCTACAAATGTGAACTGACATTCAAAAATAAAACATTTGAAAACGGACCATTTTTCACATTTCTGAAGCATGACGTAATGGGGGGGGTGTTATCTCTTTTGTCAAAAATCAGCCGTTTTTGCTTGAATATTAAATTCCTCCAAATAGTATTTAATTCACTTCCGAGCCCCTGGAAGCATGAAAATCACTTTAAACATGCTAATTTTAGCTCTAACACTGATGATCCACCTACAAATGTGAACTGACGTTCAAAAATAAAACATTTGAAAACGGACCATTTTCCACATTTCTGAAGAATGACGTAATGGGGGGGTGTTATCTCTTTTGTCGAAAATCAGCCGTTTTTGCTTGAACATTAAATGCCTCCAAATGGTATTTAATTAACTTCCCGGGGTGAAGAAACCCTTTTTGAGAACTCAGAGTGAGTAAATTGGCCATTTTCATGCACTTTTAACCATTCCATAAATCTTGTGTTTAGGGCCCCTGGAAGCATGAAAATCACTTTAAACATGCCAATTTTAGCTTTAACACTGATGATCAACCTACAAATGTGAACTGACGTTCAAAAATAAAACATTTGAAAACGGACCATTTTCCACATTTCTGAAGCATGACGTAATGGGGGGGTGTTATCTCTTTTGTCAAAAATCAGCCGTTTTTGATTGAACATTAAATGCCTCCAAATAGTATTTAATTCACTTCCCGAGCCCCCGGAAGCATGAAAATCACTTTAAACATGCTAATTTTAGCTCTAACACTGATGATCCACCTACAAATGTGAACTGACGTTCAAAAATAAAACATTTGAAAACGGACCATTCTCCACATTTCTGAAGCATGACGTAATGGGGGGGTGTTATCTCTTTTGTCGAAAATCAGCCGTTTTTGCTTGAACATTAAATGCCTCCAAATGGTATTTAATTAACTTCCCGGGGTGAAGAAACCCTTTTTGAGAACTCAGAGTGAGTAAATTGGCCATTTTCATGCACTTTTAACCATTCCATAAATCTTGTGTTTAGGGCCCCTGGAAGCATGAAAATCACTTTAAACATGCTAATTTTAGCTCTAACACTGATGATCAACCTACAAATGTGAACTGACGTTCAAAAATAAAACATTTGAAAACTGACCATTTTCCACATTTCTGAAGCATGACGTAATGGGGGGGTGTTATCTCTTTTGTCAAAAATCAGCTGTTTTTGCTTGAACATTAAATGCCTCCAAATAGTATTTAATTCACTTCCCGAGCCCCTGGAAGCATGAAAATCCCTTTAAACATGCTAATTTTAGCTCTAACACTGATGATCCACCTACAAATGTGAACTGACGTTCAAAAATAAAACATTTGAAAACAGATCATTTTCCACATTTCTGAAGCATGACGTAATGGGGGGGTGTTATCTCTTTTGTCGAAAATCAGCCGTTTTTGCTTGAACATTAAATGCCTCCAAATGGTATTTAATTAACTTCCCGGGGTGCAGAAACCCTTTTTGAGAACTCAGAGTGAGTAAATTGGCCATTTTCATGCACTTTTAACCATTCCGTAAATCTTGTGTTTAGGGCCCCTGGAAGCATGAAAATCACTTTAAACATGCTAATTTTAGCTCTAACACTGATGATCCACCTACAAATGTGAACTGACATTCAAAAATAAAACATTTGAAAACGGACCATTTTTCACATTTCTGAAGCATGACGTAATGGGGGGGGTGTTATCTCTTTTGTCAAAAATCAGCCGTTTTTGCTTGAATATTAAATTCCTCCAAATAGTATTTAATTCACTTCCGAGCCCCTGGAAGCATGAAAATCACTTTAAACATGCTAATTTTAGCTCTAACACTGATGATCCACCTACAAATGTGAACTGACGTTCAAAAATAAAACATTTGAAAACGGACCATTTTCCACATTTCTGAAGAATGACGTAATGGGGGGGTGTTATCTCTTTTGTCGAAAATCAGCCGTTTTTGCTTGAACATTAAATGCCTCCAAATGGTATTTAATTAACTTCCCGGGGTGAAGAAACCCTTTTTGAGAACTCAGAGTGAGTAAATTGGCCATTTTCATGCACTTTTAACCATTCCATAAATCTTGTGTTTAGGGCCCCTGGAAGCATGAAAATCACTTTAAACATGCCAATTTTAGCTTTAACACTGATGATCAACCTACAAATGTGAACTGACGTTCAAAAATAAAACATTTGAAAACGGACCATTTTCCACATTTCTGAAGCATGACGTATAATGGGGGGGTGTTATCTCTTTTGTCAAAAATCAGCCGTTTTTGATTGAACATTAAATGCCTCCAAATAGTATTTAATTCACTTCCCGAGCCCCCGGAAGCATGAAAATCACTTTAAACATGCTAATTTTAGCTCTAACACTGATGATCCACCTACAAATGTGAACTGACGTTCAAAAATAAAACATTTGAAAACGGACCATTCTCCACATTTCTGAAGCATGACGTAATGGGGGGGTGTTATCTCTTTTGTCGAAAATCAGCCGTTTTTGCTTGAACATTAAATGCCTCCAAATGGTATTTAATTAACTTCCCGGGGTGAAGAAACCCTTTTTGAGAACTCAGAGTGAGTAAATTGGCCATTTTCATGCACTTTTAACCATTCCATAAATCTTGTGTTTAGGGCCCCTGGAAGCATGAAAATCACTTTAAACATGCTAATTTTAGCTCTAACACTGATGATCAACCTACAAATGTGAACTGACGTTCAAAAATAAAACATTTGAAAACTGACCATTTTCCACATTTCTGAAGCATGACGTAATGGGGGGGTGTTATCTCTTTTGTCAAAAATCAGCTGTTTTTGCTTGAACATTAAATGCCTCCAAATAGTATTTAATTCACTTCCCGAGCCCCTGGAAGCATGAAAATCCCTTTAAACATGCTAATTTTAGCTCTAACACTGATGATCCACCTACAAATGTGAACTGACGTTCAAAAATAAAACATTTGAAAACGGATCATTTTCCACATTTCTGAAGCATGACGTAATGGGGGGGTGTTATCTCTTTTGTCGAAAATCAGCCGTTTTTGCTTGAACATTAAATGCCTCCAAATGGTATTTAATTAACTTCCCGGGGTGCAGAAACCCTTTTTGAGAACTCAGAGTGAGTAAATTGGCCATTTTCATGCACTTTTAACCATTCCGTAAATCTTGTGTTTAGGGCCCCTGGAAGCATGAAAATCACTTTAAACATACTAATTTTAGCTCTAACACTGATGATCAACCTACAAATGTGAACTGACGTTCAAAAATAAAACATTTGAAAACGGACCATTTTCCACATTTCTGAAGCATGACGTAATGGGGGGTGTTATCTCTTTTGTCAAAAATCAGCCGTTTTTGCTTGAACATTAAATTCCTCCAAATAGTATTTAATTCACTTCCTGAGCCCCTGGAAGCATGAAAATCACTTTAAACATGCTAATTTTAGCTCTAACACTGATGATCCACCTACAAATGTGAACTGACATTCAAAAATAAAACATTTGAAAACGGACCATTTTCCACATTTCTGAAGCATGACGTAATGGGGGGGGTGTTATCTCTTTTGTCGAAAATCAGCCGTTTTTGCTTGAACATTAAAAGCCTCCAAATGGTATTTAATTAACTTCCCGGGGTGAAGAAATCCTTTTTGAGAACTCAGAGTGAGTAAATTGGCCATTTTCATGCACTTTTAACCATTCCATAAATCTTGTGTTTAGGGCCCCTGGTAGCATGAAAATCACTTTAAACATGCTAATTTTAGCTCTAACACTGATGATCAACCTACAAATGTGAACTGACGTTCAAAAATAAAACATTTGAAAACGGACCATTTTTCACATTTCTGAAGCATGACGTAATGGGGGGGTGTTATCTCTTTTGTCAAAAATCAGCCGTTTTTGCTTGAACATTAAATTCCTCCAAATAGTATTTAATTCACTTCCCGAGCCCCTGGAAGCATGAAAATCACTTTAAACATGCTAATTTTAGCTCTAACACTGATGATCCACCTACAAATGTGAACTGACATTCAAAAATAAAACATTTGAAAACGGACCATTTTCCACATTTCTTAAGCATGACGTAATGGGGGGGTGTTATCTCTTTTGTCGAAAATCAGCCGTTTTTGCTTGAACATTAAATGCCTCCAAATGGTATTTAATTAACTTCCCGGGGTGAAGAAACCCTTTTTGAGAACTCAGAGTGAGTAAATTGGCCATTTTCATGCACTTTTAACCATTCCATAAATCTTGTGTTTAGGGCCCCTGGAAGCATGAAAATCACTTTAAACATGCTAATTTTAGCTCTAACACTGATGATTCACCTACAAATGTGAACTGACGTTCAAAAATAAAACATTTGAAAACGGACCATTTTCCACATTTCTGAAGCATGACGTAATCGGGGGGTGTTATCTCTTTTGTCAAAAATCAGCCGTTTTTGCTTGAATATTAAATTCCTCCAAATAGTATTTAATTCATTTCCGAGCCCCTGGAAGCATGAAAATCACTTTAAACATGCTAATTTTAGCTCAAACACTGATGATCCACCTACAAATGTGAACTGACGTTCAAAAATAAAACATTTGAAAATGGACCATTTTCCACATTTCTGAAGCATGACGTAATGGGGGGGTGTTATCTCTTTTGTCGAAAATCAGCCGTTTTTGCTTGAACATTAAATGCCTCCAAATGGTATTTAATTAACTTCCCGGGGTGAAGAAACCCTTTTTGAGAACTCAGAGTGAGTAAATTGGCCATTTTCATGCACTTTTAACCATTCCATAAATCTTGTGTTTAGGGCCCCTGGAAGCATGAAAATCACTTTAAACATGCTAATTTTAGCTCTAACACTGATGATCAACCTACAAATGTGAACTGACGTTCAAAAATAAAACATTTGAAAACGGACCATTTTCCACATTTCTGAAGCATGACGTAATGGGGGGGTGTTATCTCTTTTGTCAAAAATCAGCCGTTTTTGATTGAACATTAAATGCCTCCAAATAGTATTTAATTCACTTCCCGAGCCCCCGGAAGCATGAAAATCACTTTAAACATGCTAATTTTAGCTCTAACACTGATGATCCACCTACAAATGTGAACTGACGTTCAAAAATAAAACATTTGAAAACGGACCATTCTCCACATTTCTGAAGCATGACGTAATGGGGGGGTGTTATCTCTTTTGTCGAAAATCAGCCATTTTTGCTTGAACATTAAATGCCTCCAAATGGTATTTAATTAACTTCCCGGGGTGAAGAAACCCTTTTTGAGAACTCAGAGTGAGTAAATTGGCCATTTTCATGCACTTTTAACCATTCCATAAATCTTGTGTTTAGGGCCCCTGGAAGCATGAAAATCACTTTAAACATGCTAATTTTAGCTCTAACACTGATGATCAACCTACAAATGTGAACTGACGTTCAAAAATAAAACATTTGAAAACTGACCATTTTCCACATTTCTGAAGCATGACGTAATGGGGGGGTGTTATCTCTTTTGTCAAAAATCAGCTGTTTTTGCTTGAACATTAAATGCCTCCAAATAGTATTTAATTCACTTCCCGAGCCCCTGGAAGCATGTAAATCCCTTAAAACATGCTAATTTTAGCTCTAACACTGATGATCCACCTACAAATGTGAACTGACGTTCAAAAATAAAACATTTGAAAACGGATCATTTTCCACATTTCTGAAGCATGACGTAATTGGGGGGTGTTATCTCTTTTGTCAAAAATCAGCCGTTTTTGCTTGAACATTAAATGCCTCCAAATTGTATTTAATTCACTTCCCGAGCCCCTGGAAGCATGAAAATCACTTTAAACATGCTAATTTTAGCTCTAACACTGATGATCAACCTACAAATGTGAACTGACGTTCAAAAATAAAACATTTGAAAACGGACCATTTTCCACATTTCTGAAGCATGACGTAATGGGGGGGTGTTATCTCTTTTGTCGAAAATCAGCCATTTTTGCTTGAACATTAAATGCCTCCAAATCGTATTTAATTAACTTCCCGGGGTGAAGAAATCCTTTTTGAGAACTCAGAGTGAGTAAATTGGCCATTTTCATGCACTTTTAACCATTCCGTAAATCTTGTGTTTAGGGCCCCTGGAAGCATGAAAATCACTTTAAACATACTAATTTTAGCTCTAACACTGATGATCAACCTACAAATGTGAACTGACGTTCAAAAATAAAACATTTGAAAACAGACCATTTTCCACATTTCTGAAGCATGACGTAATGGGGGGTGTTATCTCTTTTGTCAAAAATCAGCCGTTTTTGCTTGAACATTAAATGCCTCCAAATTGTATTTAATTCACTTCCCGAGCCCCTGGAAGCATGAAAATCACTTTAAACATGCTAATTTTAGCTCTAACACTGATGATCAACCTACAAATGTGAACTGACGTTCAAAAATAAAACATTTGAAAACGGACCATTTTCCACATTTCTGAAGCATGACGTAATGGGGGGGTGTTATCTCTTTTGTCGAAAATCAGCCGTTTTTGCTTGAACATTAAATGCCTCCAAATGGTATTTAATTAACTTCCCGGGGTGAAGAAATCCTTTTTGAGAACTCAGAGTGAGTAAATTGGCAATTTTCATGCACTTTTAACCATTCCATAAATCTTGTGTTTAGGGCCCCTGGTAGCATGAAAATCACTTTAAACATGCTAATTTTATCTCTTACACTGATGATCAACCTACAAATGTGAACTGACGTTCAAAAATAAAACATTTGAAAACGGACCATTTTTCACATTTCTGAAGCATGACGTAATGGGGGGGTGTTATCTCTTTTGTCAAAAATCAGCCGTTTTTGCTTGAATATTAAATTCCTCCAAATAGTATTTAATTCACTTCCGAGCCCCTGGAAGCATGAAAATCACTTTAAACATGCTAATTTTAGCTCTAACACTGATGATCCACCTACAAATGTGAACTGACGTTCAAAAATAAAACATTTGAAAACGGACCATTTTCCACATTTCTGAAGCATGTCGTAATGGGGGGGTGTTATCTCTTTTGTCGAAAATCAGCCGTTTTTGCTTGAACATTAAATGCCTCCAAATGGTATTTAATTAACTTCCCGGGGTGAAGAAACCCTTTTTGAGAACTCAGAGTGAGTAAATTGGCCATTTTCATGCACTTTTAACCATTCCATAAATCTTGTGTTTAGGGCCCCTGGAAGCATGAAAATCACTTTAAACATGCTAATTTTAGCTCTAACACTGATGATCAACCTACAAATGTGAACTGACATTCAAAAATAAAACATTTGAAAACGGACCATTTTCCACATTTCTGAAGCATGACGTAATGGGGGGGTGTTATCTCTTTTGTCAAAAATCAGCCGTTTTTGATTGAACATTAAATGCCTCCAAATAGTATTTAATTCACTTCCCGAGCCCCCGGAAGCATGAAAATCACTTTAAACATGCTAATTTTAGCTCTAACACTGATGATCCACCTACAAATGTGAACTGACGTTCAAAAATAAAACATTTGAAAACGGACCATTCTCCACATTTCTGAAGCATGACGTAATGGGGGGGTGTTATCTCTTTTGTCGAAAATCAGTCGTTTTTGCTTGAACATTAAATGCCTCCAAATGGTATTTAATTAACTTCCCGGGGTGAAGAAACCCTTTTTGAGAACTCAGAGTGAGTAAATTGGCCATTTTCATGCACTTTTAACCATTCCATAAATCTTGTGTTTAGGGCCCCTGGAAGCATGAAAATCACTTTAAACATGCTAATTTTAGCTCTAACACTGATGATCAACCTACAAATGTGAACTGACGTTCAAAAATAAAACATTTGAAAACTGACCATTTTCCACATTTCTGAAGCATGACGTAATGGGGGGGTGTTATCTCTTTTGTCAAAAATCACCTGTTTTTGCTTGAACATTAAATGCCTCCAAATAGTATTTAATTCACTTCCCGAGCCCCTGGAAGCATGAAAATCCCTTTAAACATGCTAATTTTAGCTCTAACACTGATGATCCACCTACAAATGTGAACTGACGTTCAAAAATAAAACATTTGAAAACAGATCATTTTCCACATTTCTGAAGCATGACGTAATGGGGGGGTGTTATCTCTTTTGTCGAAAATCAGCCGTTTTTGCTTGAACATTAAATGCCTCCAAATGGTATTTAATTAACTTCCCGGGGTGCAGAAACCCTTTTTGAGAACTCAGAGTGAGTAAATTGGCCATTTTCATGCACTTTTAACCATTCCGTAAATCTTGTGTTTAGGGCCCCTGGAAGCATGAAAATCACTTTAAACATGCTAATTTTAGCTCTAACACTGATGATCCACCTACAAATGTGAACTGACATTCAAAAATAAAACATTTGAAAACGGACCATTTTTCACATTTCTGAAGCATGACGTAATGGGGGGGGTGTTATCTCTTTTGTCAAAAATCAGCCGTTTTTGCTTGAATATTAAATTCCTCCAAATAGTATTTAATTCACTTCCGAGCCCCTGGAAGCATGAAAATCACTTTAAACATGCTAATTTTAGCTCTAACACTGATGATCCACCTACAAATGTGAACTGACGTTCAAAAATAAAACATTTGAAAACGGACCATTTTCCACATTTCTGAAGAATGACGTAATGGGGGGGTGTTATCTCTTTTGTCGAAAATCAGCCGTTTTTGCTTGAACATTAAATGCCTCCAAATGGTATTTAATTAACTTCCCGGGGTGAAGAAACCCTTTTTGAGAACTCAGAGTGAGTAAATTGGCCATTTTCATGCACTTTTAACCATTCCATAAATCTTGTGTTTAGGGCCCCTGGAAGCATGAAAATCACTTTAAACATGCCAATTTTAGCTTTAACACTGATGATCAACCTACAAATGTGAACTGACGTTCAAAAATAAAACATTTGAAAACGGACCATTTTCCACATTTCTGAAGCATGACGTAATGGGGGGGTGTTATCTCTTTTGTCAAAAATCAGCCGTTTTTGATTGAACATTAAATGCCTCCAAATAGTATTTAATTCACTTCCCGAGCCCCCGGAAGCATGAAAATCACTTTAAACATGCTAATTTTAGCTCTAACACTGATGATCCACCTACAAATGTGAACTGACGTTCAAAAATAAAACATTTGAAAACGGACCATTCTCCACATTTCTGAAGCATGACGTAATGGGGGGGTGTTATCTCTTTTGTCGAAAATCAGCCGTTTTTGCTTGAACATTAAATGCCTCCAAATGGTATTTAATTAACTTCCCGGGGTGAAGAAACCCTTTTTGAGAACTCAGAGTGAGTAAATTGGCCATTTTCATGCACTTTTAACCATTCCATAAATCTTGTGTTTAGGGCCCCTGGAAGCATGAAAATCACTTTAAACATGCTAATTTTAGCTCTAACACTGATGATCAACCTACAAATGTGAACTGACGTTCAAAAATAAAACATTTGAAAACTGACCATTTTCCACATTTCTGAAGCATGACGTAATGGGGGGGTGTTATCTCTTTTGTCAAAAATCAGCTGTTTTTGCTTGAACATTAAATGCCTCCAAATAGTATTTAATTCACTTCCCGAGCCCCTGGAAGCATGAAAATCCCTTTAAACATGCTAATTTTAGCTCTAACACTGATGATCCACCTACAAATGTGAACTGACGTTCAAAAATAAAACATTTGAAAACAGATCATTTTCCACATTTCTGAAGCATGACGTAATGGGGGGGTGTTATCTCTTTTGTCGAAAATCAGCCGTTTTTGCTTGAACATTAAATGCCTCCAAATGGTATTTAATTAACTTCCCGGGGTGCAGAAACCCTTTTTGAGAACTCAGAGTGAGTAAATTGGCCATTTTCATGCACTTTTAACCATTCCGTAAATCTTGTGTTTAGGGCCCCTGGAAGCATGAAAATCACTTTAAACATGCTAATTTTAGCTCTAACACTGATGATCCACCTACAAATGTGAACTGACATTCAAAAATAAAACATTTGAAAACGGACCATTTTTCACATTTCTGAAGCATGACGTAATGGGGGGGGTGTTATCTCTTTTGTCAAAAATCAGCCGTTTTTGCTTGAATATTAAATTCCTCCAAATAGTATTTAATTCACTTCCGAGCCCCTGGAAGCATGAAAATCACTTTAAACATGCTAATTTTATCTCTAACACTGATGATCCACCTACAAATGTGAACTGACGTTCAAAAATAAAACATTTGAAAACGGACCATTTTCCACATTTCTGAAGAATGACGTAATGGGGGGGTGTTATCTCTTTTGTCGAAAATCAGCCGTTTTTGCTTGAACATTAAATGCCTCCAAATGGTATTTAATTAACTTCCCGGGGTGAAGAAACCCTTTTTGAGAACTCAGAGTGAGTAAATTGGCCATTTTCATGCACTTTTAACCATTCCATAAATCTTGTGTTTAGGGCCCCTGGAAGCATGAAAATCACTTTAAACATGCCAATTTTAGCTTTAACACTGATGATCAACCTACAAATGTGAACTGACGTTCAAAAATAAAACATTTGAAAACGGACCATTTTCCACATTTCTGAAGCATGACGTATAATGGGGGGGTGTTATCTCTTTTGTCAAAAATCAGCCGTTTTTGATTGAACATTAAATGCCTCCAAATAGTATTTAATTCACTTCCCGAGCCCCCGGAAGCATGAAAATCACTTTAAACATGCTAATTTTAGCTCTAACACTGATGATCCACCTACAAATGTGAACTGACGTTCAAAAATAAAACATTTGAAAACGGACCATTCTCCACATTTCTGAAGCATGACGTAATGGGGGGGTGTTATCTCTTTTGTCGAAAATCAGCCGTTTTTGCTTGAACATTAAATGCCTCCAAATGGTATTTAATTAACTTCCCGGGGTGAAGAAACCCTTTTTGAGAACTCAGAGTGAGTAAATTGGCCATTTTCATGCACTTTTAACCATTCCATAAATCTTGTGTTTAGGGCCCCTGGAAGCATGAAAATCACTTTAAACATGCTAATTTTAGCTCTAACACTGATGATCAACCTACAAATGTGAACTGACGTTCAAAAATAAAACATTTGAAAACTGACCATTTTCCACATTTCTGAAGCATGACGTAATGGGGGGGTGTTATCTCTTTTGTCAAAAATCAGCTGTTTTTGCTTGAACATTAAATGCCTCCAAATAGTATTTAATTCACTTCCCGAGCCCCTGGAAGCATGAAAATCCCTTTAAACATGCTAATTTTAGCTCTAACACTGATGATCCACCTACAAATGTGAACTGACGTTCAAAAATAAAACATTTGAAAACGGATCATTTTCCACATTTCTGAAGCATGACGTAATGGGGGGGTGTTATCTCTTTTGTCGAAAATCAGCCGTTTTTGCTTGAACATTAAATGCCTCCAAATGGTATTTAATTAACTTCCCGGGGTGCAGAAACCCTTTTTGAGAACTCAGAGTGAGTAAATTGGCCATTTTCATGCACTTTTAACCATTCCGTAAATCTTGTGTTTAGGGCCCCTGGAAGCATGAAAATCACTTTAAACATACTAATTTTAGCTCTAACACTGATGATCAACCTACAAATGTGAACTGACGTTCAAAAATAAAACATTTGAAAACGGACCATTTTCCACATTTCTGAAGCATGACGTAATGGGGGGTGTTATCTCTTTTGTCAAAAATCAGCCGTTTTTGCTTGAACATTAAATTCCTCCAAATAGTATTTAATTCACTTCCTGAGCCCCTGGAAGCATGAAAATCACTTTAAACATGCTAATTTTAGCTCTAACACTGATGATCCACCTACAAATGTGAACTGACATTCAAAAATAAAACATTTGAAAACGGACCATTTTCCACATTTCTGAAGCATGACGTAATGGGGGGGTGTTATCTCTTTTGTCGAAAATCAGCCGTTTTTGCTTGAACATTAAAAGCCTCCAAATGGTATTTAATTAACTTCCCGGGGTGAAGAAATCCTTTTTGAGAACTCAGAGTGAGTAAATTGGCCATTTTCATGCACTTTTAACCATTCCATAAATCTTGTGTTTAGGGCCCCTGGTAGCATGAAAATCACTTTAAACATGCTAATTTTAGCTCTAACACTGATGATCAACCTACAAATGTGAACTGACGTTCAAAAATAAAACATTTGAAAACGGACCATTTTTCACATTTCTGAAGCATGACGTAATGGGGGGGTGTTATCTCTTTTGTCAAAAATCAGCCGTTTTTGCTTGAACATTAAATTCCTCCAAATAGTATTTAATTCACTTCCCGAGCCCCTGGAAGCATGAAAATCACTTTAAACATGCTAATTTTAGCTCTAACACTGATGATCCACCTACAAATGTGAACTGACATTCAAAAATAAAACATTTGAAAACGGACCATTTTCCACATTTCTGAAGCATGACGTAATGGGGGGGTGTTATCTCTTTTGTCGAAAATCAGCCGTTTTTGCTTGAACATTAAATGCCTTCAAATGGTATTTAATTAACTTCCCGGGGTGAAGAAACCCTTTTTGAGAACTCAGAGTGAGTAAATTGGCCATTTTCATGCACTTTTAACCATTCCATTAATCTTGTGTTTAGGGCCCCTGGAAGCATGAAAATCACTTTAAACATGCTAATTTTAGCTCTAACACTGATGATCAACCTACAAATGTGAACTGACGTTCAAAAATAAAACATTTGAAAACGGACCATTTTCCACATTTCTGAAGCATGACGTAATGGGGGGGTGTTATCTCTTTTGTCAAAAATCAGCTGTTTTTGCTTGAACATTAAATGCCTCCAAATAGTATTTAATTCACTTCCCGAGCCCCTGGAAGCATGAAAATCACTTTAAACATGCTAATTTTAGCTCTAACACTGATGATCCACCTACAAATGTGAACTGACGTTCAAAAATAAAACATTTGAAAACGGATCATTTTCCACATTTCTTAAGCATGACGTAATGGGGGGGTGTTATCTCTTTTGTCGAAAATCAGCCGTTTTTGCTTGAACATTAAATGCCTCCAAATGGTATTTAATTAACTTCCCGGGGTGAAGAAACCCTTTTTGAGAACTCAGAGTGAGTAAATTGGCCATTTTCATGCACTTTTAACCATTCCATAAATCTTGTGTTTAGGGCCCCTGGAAGCATGAAAATCACTTTAAACATGCTAATTTTAGCTCTAACACTGATGATTCACCTACAAATGTGAACTGACGTTCAAAAATAAAACATTTGAAAACGGACCATTTTCCACATTTCTGAAGCATGACGTAATCGGGGGGTGTTATCTCTTTTGTCAAAAATCAGCCGTTTTTGCTTGAATATTAAATTCCTCCAAATAGTATTTAATTCATTTCCGAGCCCCTGGAAGCATGAAAATCACTTTAAACATGCTAATTTTAGCTCAAACACTGATGATCCACCTACAAATGTGAACTGACGTTCAAAAATAAAACATTTGAAAATGGACCATTTTCCACATTTCTGAAGCATGACGTAATGGGGGGGTGTTATCTCTTTTGTCGAAAATCAGCCGTTTTTGCTTGAACATTAAATGCCTCCAAATGGTATTTAATTAACTTCCCGGGGTGAAGAAACCCTTTTTGAGAACTCAGAGTGAGTAAATTGGCCATTTTCATGCACTTTTAACCATTCCATAAATCTTGTGTTTAGGGCCCCTGGAAGCATGAAAATCACTTTAAACATGCTAATTTTAGCTCTAACACTGATGATCAACCTACAAATGTGAACTGACGTTCAAAAATAAAACATTTGAAAACGGACCATTTTCCACATTTCTGAAGCATGACGTAATGGGGGGGTGTTATCTCTTTTGTCAAAAATCAGCCGTTTTTGATTGAACATTAAATGCCTCCAAATAGTATTTAATTCACTTCCCGAGCCCCCGGAAGCATGAAAATCACTTTAAACATGCTAATTTTAGCTCTAACACTGATGATCCACCTACAAATGTGAACTGACGTTCAAAAATAAAACATTTGAAAACGGACCATTCTCCACATTTCTGAAGCATGACGTAATGGGGGGGTGTTATCTCTTTTGTCGAAAATCAGCCATTTTTGCTTGAACATTAAATGCCTCCAAATGGTATTTAATTAACTTCCCGGGGTGAAGAAACCCTTTTTGAGAACTCAGAGTGAGTAAATTGGCCATTTTCATGCACTTTTAACCATTCCATAAATCTTGTGTTTAGGGCCCCTGGAAGCATGAAAATCACTTTAAACATGCTAATTTTAGCTCTAACACTGATGATCAACCTACAAATGTGAACTGACGTTCAAAAATAAAACATTTGAAAACTGACCATTTTCCACATTTCTGAAGCATGACGTAATGGGGGGGTGTTATCTCTTTTGTCAAAAATCAGCTGTTTTTGCTTGAACATTAAATGCCTCCAAATAGTATTTAATTCACTTCCCGAGCCCCTGGAAGCATGTAAATCCCTTAAAACATGCTAATTTTAGCTCTAACACTGATGATCCACCTACAAATGTGAACTGACGTTCAAAAATAAAACATTTGAAAACGGATCATTTTCCACATTTCTGAAGCATGACGTAATTGGGGGGTGTTATCTCTTTTGTCAAAAATCAGCCGTTTTTGCTTGAACATTAAATGCCTCCAAATTGTATTTAATTCACTTCCCGAGCCCCTGGAAGCATGAAAATCACTTTAAACATGCTAATTTTAGCTCTAACACTGATGATCAACCTACAAATGTGAACTGACGTTCAAAAATAAAACATTTGAAAACGGACCATTTTCCACATTTCTGAAGCATGACGTAATGGGGGGGTGTTATCTCTTTTGTCGAAAATCAGCCATTTTTGCTTGAACATTAAATGCCTCCAAATCGTATTTAATTAACTTCCCGGGGTGAAGAAATCCTTTTTGAGAACTCAGAGTGAGTAAATTGGCCATTTTCATGCACTTTTAACCATTCCGTAAATCTTGTGTTTAGGGCCCCTGGAAGCATGAAAATCACTTTAAACATACTAATTTTAGCTCTAACACTGATGATCAACCTACAAATGTGAACTGACGTTCAAAAATAAAACATTTGAAAACAGACCATTTTCCACATTTCTGAAGCATGACGTAATGGGGGGTGTTATCTCTTTTGTCAAAAATCAGCCGTTTTTGCTTGAACATTAAATGCCTCCAAATAGTATTTAATTCACTTCCCGAGCCCCTGGAAGCATGTAAATCCCTTAAAACATGCTAATTTTAGCTCTAACACTGATGATCCACCTACAAATGTGAACTGACGTTCAAAAATAAAACATTTGAAAACGGATCATTTTCCACATTTCTGAAGCATGACGTAATTGGGGGGTGTTATCTCTTTTGTCAAAAATCAGCCGTTTTTGCTTGAACATTAAATGCCTCCAAATTGTATTTAATTCACTTCCCGAGCCCCTGGAAGCATGAAAATCACTTTAAACATGCTAATTTTAGCTCTAACACTGATGATCAACCTACAAATGTGAACTGACGTTCAAAAATAAAACATTTGAAAACGGACCATTTTCCACATTTCTGAAGCATGACGTAATGGGGGGGTGTTATCTCTTTTGTCGAAAATCAGCCATTTTTGCTTGAACATTAAATGCCTCCAAATCGTATTTAATTAACTTCCCGGGGTGAAGAAATCCTTTTTGAGAACTCAGAGTGAGTAAATTGGCCATTTTCATGCACTTTTAACCATTCCGTAAATCTTGTGTTTAGGGCCCCTGGAAGCATGAAAATCACTTTAAACATACTAATTTTAGCTCTAACACTGATGATCAACCTACAAATGTGAACTGACGTTCAAAAATAAAACATTTGAAAACAGACCATTTTCCACATTTCTGAAGCATGACGTAATGGGGGGTGTTATCTCTTTTGTCAAAAATCAGCCGTTTTTGCTTGAACATTAAATGCCTCCAAATTGTATTTAATTCACTTCCCGAGCCCCTGGAAGCATGAAAATCACTTTAAACATGCTAATTTTAGCTCTAACACTGATGATCAACCTACAAATGTGAACTGACGTTCAAAAATAAAACATTTGAAAACGGACCATTTTCCACATTTCTGAAGCATGACGTAATGGGGGGGTGTTATCTCTTTTGTCGAAAATCAGCCGTTTTTGCTTGAACATTAAATGCCTCCAAATGGTATTTAATTAACTTCCCGGGGTGAAGAAATCCTTTTTGAGAACTCAGAGTGAGTAAATTGGCAATTTTCATGCACTTTTAACCATTCCATAAATCTTGTGTTTAGGGCCCCTGGTAGCATGAAAATCACTTTAAACATGCTAATTTTATCTCTTACACTGATGATCAACCTACAAATGTGAACTGACGTTCAAAAATAAAACATTTGAAAACGGACCATTTTTCACATTTCTGAAGCATGACGTAATGGGGGGGTGTTATCTCTTTTGTCAAAAATCAGCCGTTTTTGCTTGAATATTAAATTCCTCCAAATAGTATTTAATTCACTTCCGAGCCCCTGGAAGCATGAAAATCACTTTAAACATGCTAATTTTAGCTCTAACACTGATGATCCACCTACAAATGTGAACTGACGTTCAAAAATAAAACATTTGAAAACGGACCATTTTCCACATTTCTGAAGCATGTCGTAATGGGGGGGTGTTATCTCTTTTGTCGAAAATCAGCCGTTTTTGCTTGAACATTAAATGCCTCCAAATGGTATTTAATTAACTTCCCGGGGTGAAGAAACCCTTTTTGAGAACTCAGAGTGAGTAAATTGGCCATTTTCATGCACTTTTAACCATTCCATAAATCTTGTGTTTAGGGCCCCTGGAAGCATGAAAATCACTTTAAACATGCTAATTTTAGCTCTAACACTGATGATCAACCTACAAATGTGAACTGACATTCAAAAATAAAACATTTGAAAACGGACCATTTTCCACATTTCTGAAGCATGACGTAATGGGGGGGTGTTATCTCTTTTGTCAAAAATCAGCCGTTTTTGATTGAACATTAAATGCCTCCAAATAGTATTTAATTCACTTCCCGAGCCCCCGGAAGCATGAAAATCACTTTAAACATGCTAATTTTAGCTCTAACACTGATGATCCACCTACAAATGTGAACTGACGTTCAAAAATAAAACATTTGAAAACGGACCATTCTCCACATTTCTGAAGCATGACGTAATGGGGGGGTGTTATCTCTTTTGTCGAAAATCAGTCGTTTTTGCTTGAACATTAAATGCCTCCAAATGGTATTTAATTAACTTCCCGGGGTGAAGAAACCCTTTTTGAGAACTCAGAGTGAGTAAATTGGCCATTTTCATGCACTTTTAACCATTCCATAAATCTTGTGTTTAGGGCCCCTGGAAGCATGAAAATCACTTTAAACATGCTAATTTTAGCTCTAACACTGATGATCAACCTACAAATGTGAACTGACGTTCAAAAATAAAACATTTGAAAACTGACCATTTTCCACATTTCTGAAGCATGACGTAATGGGGGGGTGTTATCTCTTTTGTCAAAAATCACCTGTTTTTGCTTGAACATTAAATGCCTCCAAATAGTATTTAATTCACTTCCCGAGCCCCTGGAAGCATGAAAATCCCTTTAAACATGCTAATTTTAGCTCTAACACTGATGATCCACCTACAAATGTGAACTGACGTTCAAAAATAAAACATTTGAAAACAGATCATTTTCCACATTTCTGAAGCATGACGTAATGGGGGGGTGTTATCTCTTTTGTCGAAAATCAGCCGTTTTTGCTTGAACATTAAATGCCTCCAAATGGTATTTAATTAACTTCCCGGGGTGCAGAAACCCTTTTTGAGAACTCAGAGTGAGTAAATTGGCCATTTTCATGCACTTTTAACCATTCCGTAAATCTTGTGTTTAGGGCCCCTGGAAGCATGAAAATCACTTTAAACATGCTAATTTTAGCTCTAACACTGATGATCCACCTACAAATGTGAACTGACATTCAAAAATAAAACATTTGAAAACGGACCATTTTTCACATTTCTGAAGCATGACGTAATGGGGGGGGGTGTTATCTCTTTTGTCAAAAATCAGCCGTTTTTGCTTGAATATTAAATTCCTCCAAATAGTATTTAATTCACTTCCGAGCCCCTGGAAGCATGAAAATCACTTTAAACATGCTAATTTTAGCTCTAACACTGATGATCCACCTACAAATGTGAACTGACGTTCAAAAATAAAACATTTGAAAACGGACCATTTTCCACATTTCTGAAGAATGACGTAATGGGGGGGTGTTATCTCTTTTGTCGAAAATCAGCCGTTTTTGCTTGAACATTAAATGCCTCCAAATGGTATTTAATTAACTTCCCGGGGTGAAGAAACCCTTTTTGAGAACTCAGAGTGAGTAAATTGGCCATTTTCATGCACTTTTAACCATTCCATAAATCTTGTGTTTAGGGCCCCTGGAAGCATGAAAATCACTTTAAACATGCTAATTTTAGCTCTAACACTGATGATCAACCTACAAATGTGAACTGACGTTCAAAAATAAAACATTTGAAAACGGACCATTTTCCACATTTCTGAAGCATGACGTAATGGGGGGGTGTTATCTCTTTTGTCAAAAATCAGCCGTTTTTGATTGAACATTAAATGCCTCCAAATAGTATTTAATTCACTTCCCGAGCCCCCGGAAGCATGAAAATCACTTTAAACATGCTAATTTTAGCTCTAACACTGATGATCCACCTACAAATGTGAACTGACGTTCAAAAATAAAACATTTGAAAACGGACCATTCTCCACATTTCTGAAGCATGACGTAATGGGGGGGTGTTATCTCTTTTGTCGAAAATCAGCCATTTTTGCTTGAACATTAAATGCCTCCAAATGGTATTTAATTAACTTCCCGGGGTGAAGAAACCCTTTTTGAGAACTCAGAGTGAGTAAATTGGCCATTTTCATGCACTTTTAACCATTCCATAAATCTTGTGTTTAGGGCCCCTGGAAGCATGAAAATCACTTTAAACATGCTAATTTTAGCTCTAACACTGATGATCAACCTACAAATGTGAACTGACGTTCAAAAATAAAACATTTGAAAACTGACCATTTTCCACATTTCTGAAGCATGACGTAATGGGGGGGTGTTATCTCTTTTGTCAAAAATCAGCTGTTTTTGCTTGAACATTAAATGCCTCCAAATAGTATTTAATTCACTTCCCGAGCCCCTGGAAGCATGTAAATCCCTTAAAACATGCTAATTTTAGCTCTAACACTGATGATCCACCTACAAATGTGAACTGACGTTCAAAAATAAAACATTTGAAAACGGATCATTTTCCACATTTCTGAAGCATGACGTAATTGGGGGGTGTTATCTCTTTTGTCAAAAATCAGCCGTTTTTGCTTGAACATTAAATGCCTCCAAATTGTATTTAATTCACTTCCCGAGCCCCTGGAAGCATGAAAATCACTTTAAACATGCTAATTTTAGCTCTAACACTGATGATCAACCTACAAATGTGAACTGACGTTCAAAAATAAAACATTTGAAAACGGACCATTTTCCACATTTCTGAAGCATGACGTAATGGGGGGGTGTTATCTCTTTTGTCGAAAATCAGCCATTTTTGCTTGAACATTAAATGCCTCCAAATCGTATTTAATTAACTTCCCGGGGTGAAGAAATCCTTTTTGAGAACTCAGAGTGAGTAAATTGGCCATTTTCATGCACTTTTAACCATTCCGTAAATCTTGTGTTTAGGGCCCCTGGAAGCATGAAAATCACTTTAAACATACTAATTTTAGCTCTAACACTGATGATCAACCTACAAATGTGAACTGACGTTCAAAAATAAAACATTTGAAAACAGACCATTTTCCACATTTCTGAAGCATGACGTAATGGGGGGTGTTATCTCTTTTGTCAAAAATCAGCCGTTTTTGCTTGAACATTAAATGCCTCCAAATTGTATTTAATTCACTTCCCGAGCCCCTGGAAGCATGAAAATCACTTTAAACATGCTAATTTTAGCTCTAACACTGATGATCAACCTACAAATGTGAACTGACGTTCAAAAATAAAACATTTGAAAACGGACCATTTTCCACATTTCTGAAGCATGACGTAATGGGGGGGTGTTATCTCTTTTGTCGAAAATCAGCCGTTTTTGCTTGAACATTAAATGCCTCCAAATGGTATTTAATTAACTTCCCGGGGTGAAGAAATCCTTTTTGAGAACTCAGAGTGAGTAAATTGGCAATTTTCATGCACTTTTAACCATTCCATAAATCTTGTGTTTAGGGCCCCTGGTAGCATGAAAATCACTTTAAACATGCTAATTTTATCTCTTACACTGATGATCAACCTACAAATGTGAACTGACGTTCAAAAATAAAACATTTGAAAACGGACCATTTTTCACATTTCTGAAGCATGACGTAATGGGGGGGTGTTATCTCTTTTGTCAAAAATCAGCCGTTTTTGCTTGAATATTAAATTCCTCCAAATAGTATTTAATTCACTTCCGAGCCCCTGGAAGCATGAAAATCACTTTAAACATGCTAATTTTAGCTCTAACACTGATGATCCACCTACAAATGTGAACTGACGTTCAAAAATAAAACATTTGAAAACGGACCATTTTCCACATTTCTGAAGCATGTCGTAATGGGGGGGTGTTATCTCTTTTGTCGAAAATCAGCCGTTTTTGCTTGAACATTAAATGCCTCCAAATGGTATTTAATTAACTTCCCGGGGTGAAGAAACCCTTTTTGAGAACTCAGAGTGAGTAAATTGGCCATTTTCATGCACTTTTAACCATTCCATAAATCTTGTGTTTAGGGCCCCTGGAAGCATGAAAATCACTTTAAACATGCTAATTTTAGCTCTAACACTGATGATCAACCTACAAATGTGAACTGACATTCAAAAATAAAACATTTGAAAACGGACCATTTTCCACATTTCTGAAGCATGACGTAATGGGGGGGTGTTATCTCTTTTGTCAAAAATCAGCCGTTTTTGATTGAACATTAAATGCCTCCAAATAGTATTTAATTCACTTCCCGAGCCCCCGGAAGCATGAAAATCACTTTAAACATGCTAATTTTAGCTCTAACACTGATGATCCACCTACAAATGTGAACTGACGTTCAAAAATAAAACATTTGAAAACGGACCATTCTCCACATTTCTGAAGCATGACGTAATGGGGGGGTGTTATCTCTTTTGTCGAAAATCAGTCGTTTTTGCTTGAACATTAAATGCCTCCAAATGGTATTTAATTAACTTCCCGGGGTGAAGAAACCCTTTTTGAGAACTCAGAGTGAGTAAATTGGCCATTTTCATGCACTTTTAACCATTCCATAAATCTTGTGTTTAGGGCCCCTGGAAGCATGAAAATCACTTTAAACATGCTAATTTTAGCTCTAACACTGATGATCAACCTACAAATGTGAACTGACGTTCAAAAATAAAACATTTGAAAACTGACCATTTTCCACATTTCTGAAGCATGACGTAATGGGGGGGTGTTATCTCTTTTGTCAAAAATCACCTGTTTTTGCTTGAACATTAAATGCCTCCAAATAGTATTTAATTCACTTCCCGAGCCCCTGGAAGCATGAAAATCCCTTTAAACATGCTAATTTTAGCTCTAACACTGATGATCCACCTACAAATGTGAACTGACGTTCAAAAATAAAACATTTGAAAACAGATCATTTTCCACATTTCTGAAGCATGACGTAATGGGGGGGTGTTATCTCTTTTGTCGAAAATCAGCCGTTTTTGCTTGAACATTAAATGCCTCCAAATGGTATTTAATTAACTTCCCGGGGTGCAGAAACCCTTTTTGAGAACTCAGAGTGAGTAAATTGGCCATTTTCATGCACTTTTAACCATTCCGTAAATCTTGTGTTTAGGGCCCCTGGAAGCATGAAAATCACTTTAAACATGCTAATTTTAGCTCTAACACTGATGATCCACCTACAAATGTGAACTGACATTCAAAAATAAAACATTTGAAAACGGACCATTTTTCACATTTCTGAAGCATGACGTAATGGGGGGGGTGTTATCTCTTTTGTCAAAAATCAGCCGTTTTTGCTTGAATATTAAATTCCTCCAAATAGTATTTAATTCACTTCCGAGCCCCTGGAAGCATGAAAATCACTTTAAACATGCTAATTTTAGCTCTAACACTGATGATCCACCTACAAATGTGAACTGACGTTCAAAAATAAAACATTTGAAAACGGACCATTTTCCACATTTCTGAAGAATGACGTAATGGGGGGGTGTTATCTCTTTTGTCGAAAATCAGCCGTTTTTGCTTGAACATTAAATGCCTCCAAATGGTATTTAATTAACTTCCCGGGGTGAAGAAACCCTTTTTGAGAACTCAGAGTGAGTAAATTGGCCATTTTCATGCACTTTTAACCATTCCATAAATCTTGTGTTTAGGGCCCCTGGAAGCATGAAAATCACTTTAAACATGCCAATTTTAGCTTTAACACTGATGATCAACCTACAAATGTGAACTGACGTTCAAAAATAAAACATTTGAAAACGGACCATTTTCCACATTTCTGAAGCATGACGTAATGGGGGGGTGTTATCTCTTTTGTCAAAAATCAGCCGTTTTTGATTGAACATTAAATGCCTCCAAATAGTATTTAATTCACTTCCCGAGCCCCCGGAAGCATGAAAATCACTTTAAACATGCTAATTTTAGCTCTAACACTGATGATCCACCTACAAATGTGAACTGACGTTCAAAAATAAAACATTTGAAAACGGACCATTCTCCACATTTCTGAAGCATGACGTAATGGGGGGGTGTTATCTCTTTTGTCGAAAATCAGCCGTTTTTGCTTGAACATTAAATGCCTCCAAATGGTATTTAATTAACTTCCCGGGGTGAAGAAACCCTTTTTGAGAACTCAGAGTGAGTAAATTGGCCATTTTCATGCACTTTTAACCATTCCATAAATCTTGTGTTTAGGGCCCCTGGAAGCATGAAAATCACTTTAAACATGCTAATTTTAGCTCTAACACTGATGATCAACCTACAAATGTGAACTGACGTTCAAAAATAAAACATTTGAAAACTGACCATTTTCCACATTTCTGAAGCATGACGTAATGGGGGGGTGTTATCTCTTTTGTCAAAAATCAGCTGTTTTTGCTTGAACATTAAATGCCTCCAAATAGTATTTAATTCACTTCCCGAGCCCCTGGAAGCATGAAAATCCCTTTAAACATGCTAATTTTAGCTCTAACACTGATGATCCACCTACAAATGTGAACTGACGTTCAAAAATAAAACATTTGAAAACAGATCATTTTCCACATTTCTGAAGCATGACGT
This sequence comes from Lissotriton vulgaris, assembly GCF_964263255.1. Lineage (NCBI taxonomy): Eukaryota > Metazoa > Chordata > Amphibia > Caudata > Salamandridae > Lissotriton > Lissotriton vulgaris. The sequence goes on from NW_028255153.1 coordinate 85,728, forward strand.
AATGGGGGGGTGTTATCTCTTTTGTCGAAAATCAGCCGTTTTTGCTTGAACATTAAATGCCTCCAAATGGTATTTAATTAACTTCCCGGGGTGCAGAAACCCTTTTTGAGAACTCAGAGTGAGTAAATTGGCCATTTTCATGCACTTTTAACCATTCCGTAAATCTTGTGTTTAGGGCCCCTGGAAGCATGAAAATCACTTTAAACATGCTAATTTTAGCTCTAACACTGATGATCCACCTACAAATGTGAACTGACATTCAAAAATAAAACATTTGAAAACGGACCATTTTTCACATTTCTGAAGCATGACGTAATGGGGGGGGTGTTATCTCTTTTGTCAAAAATCAGCCGTTTTTGCTTGAATATTAAATTCCTCCAAATAGTATTTAATTCACTTCCGAGCCCCTGGAAGCATGAAAATCACTTTAAACATGCTAATTTTAGCTCTAACACTGATGATCCACCTACAAATGTGAACTGACGTTCAAAAATAAAACATTTGAAAACGGACCATTTTCCACATTTCTGAAGAATGACGTAATGGGGGGGTGTTATCTCTTTTGTCAAAAATCACCTGTTTTTGCTTGAACATTAAATGCCTCCAAATAGTATTTAATTCACTTCCCGAGCCCCTGGAAGCATGAAAATCACTTTAACCACATGGCTGCTGGGCGTTTTCCCCCCCAGTGCTGGAAAATGCCATTTTAGTGGCACTATGACGAGCTCAGCTCGTCATCAGCACACGACACCCGTGGGTGATGACGAGCTGAGCTCGTCATCACCATCGAAAGGGTTAAACATGCTAATTTTACCTCTAACACTGATGATCCACCTACAAATGTGAACTGACATTCAAAAATAAAACATTTGAAAACGGACCATTTTCCACATTTCTGAAGCATGACGTAATGGGGGGGTGTTATCTCTTTTGTCGAAAATCAGCCGTTTTTGCTTGAACATTAAATGCCTTCAAATGGTATTTAATTAACTTCCCAGGGTGAAGAAACCCTTTTTGAGAACTCAGAGTGAGTAAATTGGCCATTTTCATGCACTTTTAACCATTCCATTAATCTTGTGTTTAGGGCCCCTGGAAGCATGAAAATCACTTTAAACATGCTAATTTTAGCTCTAACACTGATGATCAACCTACAAATGTGAACTGACGTTCAAAAATAAAACATTTGAAAACGGACCATTTTCCACATTTCTGAAGCATGACGTAATGGGGGGGTGTTAGCTCTTTTGTCAAAAATCAGCTGTTTTTGCTTGAACATTAAATGCCTCCAAATAGTATTTAATTCACTTCCCGAGCCCCTGGAAGCATGAAAATCACTTTAAACATGCTAATTTTAGCTCTAACACTGATGATCCACCTACAAATGTGAACTGACGTTCAAAAATAAAACATTTGAAAACGGATCATTTTCCACATTTCTGAAGCATGACGTAATGGGGGGGTGTTATCTCTTTTGTCGAAAATCAGCCGTTTTTGCTTGAACATTAAATGCCTCCAAATGGTATTTAATTAACTTCCCGGGGTGAAGAAACCCTTTTTGAGAACTCAGAGTGAGTAAATTGGCCATTTTCATGCACTTTTAACCATTCCATAAATCTTGTGTTTAGGGCCCCTGGAAGCATGAAAATCACTTTAAACATGCTAATTTTAGCTCTAACACTGATGATTCACCTACAAATGTGAACTGACGTTCAAAAATAAAACATTTGAAAACGGACCATTTTCCACATTTCTGAAGCATGACGTAATCGGGGGGTGTTATCTCTTTTGTCAAAAATCAGCCATTTTTGCTTGAACATTAAATGCCTCCAAATAGTATTTAATTCACTTCCCGAGCCCCTGGAAGCATGAAAATCACTTTAAACATGCTAATTTTAGCTCTAACACTGATGATCAACCTACAAATGTGAACTGACGTTAAAAAATAAAACATTTGAAAACGGACCATTTTCCACATTTCTGAAGCATGACGTAATGGGGGGGTGTTATCTCTTTTGTCAAAAATCAGCCGTTTTTGATTGAACATTAAATGCCTCCAAATAGTATTTAATTCACTTCCCGAGCCCCTGGAAGCATGAAAATCACTTTAAACATGCTAATTTTAGCTCTAACACTGATGATCCACCTACAAATGTGAACTGACGTTCAAAAATAAAACATTTGAAAACGGACCATTCTCCACATTTCTGAAGCATGACGTAATGGGGGGGGGTGTTATCTCTTTTGTTAAAAATCAGCCGTTTTTGCTTGAACATTAAATGCCTCCAAATGGTATTTAATTAACTTCCCGTGGTGAAGAAATCCTTTTTGAGAACTCAGAGTGAGTAAATTGGCCATTTTCATGCACTTTTAACCATTCCATGAATCTTGTGTTTAGGGCCCCTGGAAGCATGAAAATCACTTTAAACATGCTAATTTTAGCTCTAACACTGATGATCAACCTACAAATGTGAACTGACGTTCAAAAATAAAACATTTGAAAACGGACCATTTTCCACATTTCTGAAGCATGACGTAATGGGGGGGTGTTATCTCTTTTGTCAAAAATCAGCTGTTTTTGCTTGAACATTAAATGCCTCCAAATAGTATTTAATTCACTTCCCGAGCCCCTGGAAGCATGTAAATCCCTTAAAACATGCTAATTTTAGCTCTAACACTGATGATCCACCTACAAATGTGAACTGACGTTCAAAAATAAAACATTTGAAAACGGATCATTTTCCACATTTCTGAAGCATGACGTAATTGGGGGGTGTTATCTCTTTTGTCAAAAATCAGCCGTTTTTGCTTGAACATTAAATGCCTCCAAATTGTATTTAATTCACTTCCCGAGCCCCTGGAAGCATGAAAATCACTTTAAACATGCTAATTTTAGCTCTAACACTGATGATCAACCTACAAATGTGAACTGACGTTCAAAAATAAAACATTTGAAAACGGACCATTTTCCACATTTCTGAAGCATGACGTAATGGGGGGGTGTTATCTCTTTTGTCGAAAATCAGCCATTTTTGCTTGAACATTAAATGCCTCCAAATCGTATTTAATTAACTTCCCGGGGTGAAGAAATCCTTTTTGAGAACTCAGAGTGAGTAAATTGGCCATTTTCATGCACTTTTAACCATTCCGTAAATCTTGTGTTTAGGGCCCCTGGAAGCATGAAAATCACTTTAAACATACTAATTTTAGCTCTAACACTGATGATCAACCTACAAATGTGAACTGACGTTCAAAAATAAAACATTTGAAAACAGACCATTTTCCACATTTCTGAAGCATGACGTAATGGGGGGTGTTATCTCTTTTGTCAAAAATCAGCCGTTTTTGCTTGAACATTAAATGCCTCCAAATTGTATTTAATTCACTTCCCGAGCCCCTGGAAGCATGAAAATCACTTTAAACATGCTAATTTTAGCTCTAACACTGATGATCAACCTACAAATGTGAACTGACGTTCAAAAATAAAACATTTGAAAACGGACCATTTTCCACATTTCTGAAGCATGACGTAATGGGGGGGTGTTATCTCTTTTGTCGAAAATCAGCCGTTTTTGCTTGAACATTAAATGCCTCCAAATGGTATTTAATTAACTTCCCGGGGTGAAGAAATCCTTTTTGAGAACTCAGAGTGAGTAAATTGGCAATTTTCATGCACTTTTAACCATTCCATAAATCTTGTGTTTAGGGCCCCTGGTAGCATGAAAATCACTTTAAACATGCTAATTTTATCTCTAACACTGATGATCAACCTACAAATGTGAACTGACGTTCCAAAATAAAACATTTGAAAACGGACCATTTTTCACATTTCTGAAGCATGACGTAATGGGGGGGTGTTATCTCTTTTGTCAAAAATCAGCCGTTTTTGCTTGAATATTAAATTCCTCCAAATAGTATTTAATTCACTTCCGAGCCCCTGGAAGCATGAAAATCACTTTAAACATGCTAATTTTAGCTCTAACACTGATGATCCACCTACAAATGTGAACTGACGTTCAAAAATAAAACATTTGAAAACGGACCATTTTCCACATTTCTGAAGCATGTCGTAATGGGGGGGTGTTATCTCTTTTGTCGAAAATCAGCCGTTTTTGCTTGAACATTAAATGCCTCCAAATGGTATTTAATTAACTTCCCGGGGTGAAGAAACCCTTTTTGAGAACTCAGAGTGAGTAAATTGGCCATTTTCATGCACTTTTAACCATTCCATAAATCTTGTGTTTAGGGCCCCTGGAAGCATGAAAATCACTTTAAACATGCTAATTTTAGCTCTAACACTGATGATCAACCTACAAATGTGAACTGACATTCAAAAATAAAACATTTGAAAACGGACCATTTTCCACATTTCTGAAGCATGACGTAATGGGGGGGTGTTATCTCTTTTGTCAAAAATCAGCCGTTTTTGATTGAACATTAAATGCCTCCAAATAGTATTTAATTCACTTCCCGAGCCCCCGGAAGCATGAAAATCACTTTAAACATGCTAATTTTAGCTCTAACACTGATGATCCACCTACAAATGTGAACTGACGTTCAAAAATAAAACATTTGAAAACGGACCATTCTCCACATTTCTGAAGCATGACGTAATGGGGGGGTGTTATCTCTTTTGTCGAAAATCAGTCGTTTTTGCTTGAACATTAAATGCCTCCAAATGGTATTTAATTAACTTCCCGGGGTGAAGAAACCCTTTTTGAGAACTCAGAGTGAGTAAATTGGCCATTTTCATGCACTTTTAACCATTCCATAAATCTTGTGTTTAGGGCCCCTGAAAGCATGAAAATCACTTTAAACATGCTAATTTTAGCTCTAACACTGATGATCAACCTACAAATGTGAACTGACGTTCAAAAATAAAACATTTGAAAACTGACCATTTTCCACATTTCTGAAGCATGACGTAATGGGGGGGTGTTATCTCTTTTGTCAAAAATCAGCTGTTTTTGCTTGAACATTAAATGCCTCCAAATAGTATTTAATTCACTTCCCGAGCCCCTGGAAGCATGAAAATCCCTTTAAACATGCTAATTTTAGCTCTAACACTGATGATCCACCTACAAATGTGAACTGACGTTCAAAAATAAAACATTTGAAAACGGACCATTTTCCACATTTCTGAAGAATGACGTAATGGGGGGGTGTTATCTCTTTTGTCGAAAATCAGCCGTTTTTGCTTGAACATTAAATGCCTCCAAATGGTATTTAATTAACTTCCCGGGGTGAAGAAACCCTTTTTGAGAACTCAGAGTGAGTAAATTGGCCATTTTCATGCACTTTTAACCATTCCATAAATCTTGTGTTTAGGGCCCCTGGAAGCATGAAAATCACTTTAAACATGCTAATTTTAGCTCTAACACTGATGATCAACCTACAAATGTGAACTGACGTTCAAAAATAAAACATTTGAAAACTGACCATTTTCCACATTTCTGAAGCATGACGTAATGGGGGGGTGTTATCTCTTTTGTCAAAAATCAGCTGTTTTTGCTTGAACATTAAATGCCTCCAAATAGTATTTAATTCACTTCCCGAGCCCCTGGAAGCATGAAAATCCCTTTAAACATGCTAATTTTAGCTCTAACACTGATGATCCACCTACAAATGTGAACTGACGTTCAAAAATAAAACATTTGAAAACGGATCATTTTCCACATTTCTGAAGCATGACGTAATGGGGGGGTGTTATCTCTTTTGTCGAAAATCAGCCGTTTTTGCTTGAACATTAAATGCCTCCAAATGGTATTTAATTAACTTCCCGGGGTGCAGAAACCCTTTTTGAGAACTCAGAGTGAGTAAATTGGCCATTTTCATGCACTTTTAACCATTCCGTAAATCTTGTGTTTAGGGCCCCTGGAAGCATGAAAATCACTTTAAACATACTAATTTTAGCTCTAACACTGATGATCAACCTACAAATGTGAACTGACGTTCAAAAATAAAACATTTGAAAACGGACCATTTTCCACATTTCTGAAGCATGACGTAATGGGGGGTGTTATCTCTTTTGTCAAAAATCAGCCGTTTTTGCTTGAACATTAAATTCCTCCAAATAGTATTTAATTCACTTCCTGAGCCCCTGGAAGCATGAAAATCACTTTAAACATGCTAATTTTAGCTCTAACACTGATGATCCACCTACAAATGTGAACTGACATTCAAAAATAAAACATTTGAAAACGGAACATTTTCCACATTTCTGAAGCATGACGTAATGGGGGGGTGTTATCTCTTTTGTCGAAAATCAGCCGTTTTTGCTTGAACATTAAAAGCCTCCAAATGGTATTTAATTAACTTCCCGGGGTGAAGAAATCCTTTTTGAGAACTCAGAGTGAGTAAATTGGCCATTTTCATGCACTTTTAACCATTCCATAAATCTTGTGTTTAGGGCCCCTGGTAGCATGAAAATCACTTTAAACATGCTAATTTTAGCTCTAACACTGATGATCAACCTACAAATGTGAACTGACGTTCAAAAATAAAACATTTGAAAACGGACCATTTTTCACATTTCTGAAGCATGACGTAATGGGGGGGTGTTATCTCTTTTGTCAAAAATCAGCCGTTTTTGCTTGAACATTAAATTCCTCCAAATAGTATTTAATTCACTTCCCGAGCCCCTGGAAGCATGAAAATCACTTTAAACATGCTAATTTTAGCTCTAACACTGATGATCCACCTACAAATGTGAACTGACATTCAAAAATAAAACATTTGAAAACGGACCATTTTCCACATTTCTGAAGCATGACGTAATGGGGGGGTGTTATCTCTTTTGTCGAAAATCAGCCGTTTTTGCTTGAACATTAAATGCCTTAAAATGGTATTTAATTAACTTCCCGGGGTGAAGAAACCCTTTTTGAGAACTCAGAGTGAGTAAATTGGCCATTTTCATGCACTTTTAACCATTCCATAAATCTTGTGTTTAGGGCCCCTGGAAGCATGAAAATCACTTTAAACATGCTAATTTTAGCTCTAACACTGATGATTCACCTACAAATGTGAACTGACGTTCAAAAATAAAACATTTGAAAACGGACCATTTTCCACATTTCTGAAGCATGACGTAATCGGGGGGTGTTATCTCTTTTGTCAAAAATCAGCCGTTTTTGCATGAATATTAAATTCCTCCAAATAGTATTTAATTCACTTCCGAGCCCCTGGAAGCATGAAAATCACTTTAAACATGCTAATTTTAGCTCAAACACTGATGATCCACCTACAAATGTGAACTGACGTTCAAAAATAAAACATTTGAAAATGGACCATTTTCCACATTTCTGAAGCATGACGTAATGGGGGGGTGTTATCTCTTTTGTCGAAAATCAGCCGTTTTTGCTTGAACATTAAATGCCTCCAAATGGTATTTAATTAACTTCCCGGGGTGAAGAAACCCTTTTTGAGAACTCAGAGTGAGTAAATTGGCCATTTTCATGCACTTTTAACCATTCCATAAATCTTGTGTTTAGGGCCCCTGGAAGCATGAAAATCACTTTAAACATGCTAATTTTAGCTCTAACACTGATGATCAACCTACAAATGTGAACTGACGTTCAAAAATAAAACATTTGAAAACGGACCATTTTCCACATTTCTGAAGCATGACGTAATGGGGGGGTGTTATCTCTTTTGTCAAAAATCAGCCGTTTTTGATTGAACATTAAATGCCTCCAAATAGTATTTAATTCACTTCCCGAGCCCCCGGAAGCATGAAAATCACTTTAAACATGCTAATTTTAGCTCTAACACTGATGATCCACCTACAAATGTGAACTGACGTTCAAAAATAAAACATTTGAAAACGGACCATTCTCCACATTTCTGAAGCATGACGTAATGGGGGGGTGTTATCTCTTTTGTCGAAAATCAGCCGTTTTTGCTTGAACATTAAATGCCTCCAAATGGTATTTAATTAACTTCCCGGGGTGAAGAAACCCTTTTTGAGAACTCAGAGTGAGTAAATTGGCCATTTTCATGCACTTTTAACCATTCCATAAATCTTGTGTTTAGGGCCCCTGGAAGCATGAAAATCACTTTAAACATGCTAATTTTAGCTCTAACACTGATGATCAACCTACAAATGTGAACTGACGTTCAAAAATAAAACATTTGAAAACTGACCATTTTCCACATTTCTGAAGCATGACGTAATGGGGGGGTGTTATCTCTTTTGTCAAAAATCAGCTGTTTTTGCTTGAACATTAAATGCCTCCAAATAGTATTTAATTCACTTCCCGAGCCCCTGGAAGCATGAAAATCCCTTTAAACATGCTAATTTTAGCTCTAACACTGATGATCCACCTAAAAATGTGAACTGACGTTCAAAAATAAAACATTTGAAAACGGATAATTTTTCACATTTCTGAAGCATGACGTAATGGGGGGGTGTTATCTCTTTTGTCGAAAATCAGCCGTTTTTGCTTGAACATTAAATGCCTCCAAATGGTATTTAATTAACTTCCCGGGGTGCAGAAACCCTTTTTGAGAACTCAGAGTGAGTAAATTGGCCATTTTCATGCACTTTTAACCATTCCGTAAATCTTGTGTTTAGGGCCCCTGGAAGCATGAAAATCACTTTAAACATACTAATTTTAGCTCTAACACTGATGATCAACCTACAAATGTGAACTGACGTTCAAAAATAAAACATTTGAAAACGGACCATTTTCCACATTTCTGAAGCATGACGTAATGGGGGGTGTTATCTCTTTTGTCAAAAATCAGCCGTTTTTGCTTGAACATTAAATTCCTCCAAATAGTATTTAATTCACTTCCTGAGCCCCTGGAAGCATGAAAATCACTTTAAACATGCTAATTTTAGCTCTAACACTGATGATCCACCTACAAATGTGAACTGACATTCAAAAATAAAACATTTGAAAACGGACCATTTTCCACATTTCTGAAGCATGACGTAATGGGGGGGTGTTATCTCTTTTGTCGAAAATCAGCCGTTTTTGCTTGAACATTAAAAGCCTCCAAATGGTATTTAATTAACTTCCCGGGGTGAAGAAATCCTTTTTGAGAACTCAGAGTGAGTAAATTGGCCATTTTCATGCACTTTTAACCATTCCATAAATCTTGTGTTTAGGGCCCCTGGTAGCATGAAAATCACTTTAAACATGCTAATTTTAGCTCTAACACTGATGATCAACCTACAAATGTAAACTGACGTTCAAAAATAAAACATTTGAAAACGGACCATTTTTCACATTTCTGAAGCATGACGTAATGGGGGGGTGTTATCTCTTTTGTCAAAAATCAGCCGTTTTTGCTTGAACATTAAATTCCTCTAAATAGTATTTAATTCACTTCCCGAGCCCCTGGAAGCATGAAAATCACTTTAACCACATGGCTGCTGGGCGTTTTCCCCCCCAGTGCTGGAAAATGCCATTTTAGTGGCACTATGACGAGCTCAGCTCGTCATCAGCACACGACACCCGTGGGTGATGACGAGCTGAGCTCGTCATCACCATCGAAAGGGTTAAACATGCTAATTTTACCTCTAACACTGATGATCCACCTACAAATGTGAACTGACATTCAAAAATAAAACATTTGAAAACGGACCATTTTCCACATTTCTGAAGCATGACGTAATGGGGGGGTGTTATCTCTTTTGTCGAAAATCAGCCGTTTTTGCTTGAACATTAAATGCCTTCAAATGGTATTTAATTAACTTCCCAGGGTGAAGAAACCCTTTTTGAGAACTCAGAGTGAGTAAATTGGCCATTTTCATGCACTTTTAACCATTCCATTAATCTTGTGTTTAGGGCCCCTGGAAGCATGAAAATCACTTTAAACATGCTAATTTTAGCTCTAACACTGATGATTCACCTACAAATGTGAACTGACGTTCAAAAATAAAACATTTGAAAACGGACCATTTTCCACATTTCTGAAGCATGACGTAATCGGGGGGTGTTATCTCTTTTGTCAAAAATCAGCCATTTTTGCTTGAACATTAAATGCCTCCAAATAGTATTTAATTCACTTCCCGAGCCCCTGGAAGCATGAAAATCACTTTAAACATGCTAATTTTAGCTCTAACACTGATGATCAACCTACAAATGTGAACTGACGTTAAAAAATAAAACATTTGAAAACGGACCATTTTCCACATTTCTGAAGCATGACGTAATGGGGGGGTGTTATCTCTTTTGTCAAAAATCAGCCGTTTTTGATTGAACATTAAATGCCTCCAAATAGTATTTAATTCACTTCCCGAGCCCCTGGAAGCATGAAAATCACTTTAAACATGCTAATTTTAGCTCTAACACTGATGATCCACCTACAAATGTGAACTGACGTTCAAAAATAAAACATTTGAAAATGGACCATTCTCCACATTTCTGAAGCATGACGTAATGGGGGGGGGTGTTATCTCTTTTGTTAAAAATCAGCCGTTTTTGCTTGAACATTAAATGCCTCCAAATGGTATTTAATTAACTTCCCGTGGTGAAGAAATCCTTTTTGAGAACTCAGAGTGAGTAAATTGGCCATTTTCATGCACTTTTAACCATTCCATGAATCTTGTGTTTAGGGCCCCTGGAAGCATGAAAATCACTTTAAACATGCTAATTTTAGCTCTAACACTGATGATCAACCTACAAATGTGAACTGACGTTCAAAAATAAAACATTTGAAAACGGACCATTTTCCACATTTCTGAAGCATGACGTAATGGGGGGGTGTTATCTCTTTTGTCAAAAATCAGCTGTTTTTGCTTGAACATTAAATGCCTCCAAATAGTATTTAATTCACTTCCCGAGCCCCTGGAAGCATGTAAATCCCTTAAAACATGCTAATTTTAGCTCTAACACTGATGATCCACCTACAAATGTGAACTGACGTTCAAAAATAAAACATTTGAAAACGGATCATTTTCCACATTTCTGAAGCATGACGTAATTGGGGGGTGTTATCTCTTTTGTCAAAAATCAGCCGTTTTTGCTTGAACATTAAATGCCTCCAAATTGTATTTAATTCACTTCCCGAGCCCCTGGAAGCATGAAAATCACTTTAAACATGCTAATTTTAGCTCTAACACTGATGATCAACCTACAAATGTGAACTGACGTTCAAAAATAAAACATTTGAAAACGGACCATTTTCCACATTTCTGAAGCATGACGTAATGGGGGGGTGTTATCTCTTTTGTCGAAAATCAGCCATTTTTGCTTGAACATTAAATGCCTCCAAATCGTATTTAATTAACTTCCCGGGGTGAAGAAATCCTTTTTGAGAACTCAGAGTGAGTAAATTGGCCATTTTCATGCACTTTTAACCATTCCGTAAATCTTGTGTTTAGGGCCCCTGGAAGCATGAAAATCACTTTAAACATACTAATTTTAGCTCTAACACTGATGATCAACCTACAAATGTGAACTGACGTTCAAAAATAAAACATTTGAAAACAGACCATTTTCCACATTTCTGAAGCATGACGTAATGGGGGGTGTTATCTCTTTTGTCAAAAATCAGCCGTTTTTGCTTGAACATTAAATGCCTCCAAATTGTATTTAATTCACTTCCCGAGCCCCTGGAAGCATGAAAATCACTTTAAACATGCTAATTTTAGCTCTAACACTGATGATCAACCTACAAATGTGAACTGACGTTCAAAAATAAAACATTTGAAAACGGACCATTTTCCACATTTCTTTAGCATGACGTAATGGGGGGGTGTTATCTCTTTTGTCGAAAATCAGCCGTTTTTGCTTGAACATTAAATGCCTCCAAATGGTATTTAATTAACTTCCCGGGGTGAAGAAATCCTTTTTGAGAACTCAGAGTGAGTAAATTGGCAATTTTCATGCACTTTTAACCATTCCATAAATCTTGTGTTTAGGGCCCCTGGTAGCATGAAAATCACTTTAAACATGCTAATTTTATCTCTAACACTGATGATCAACCTACAAATGTGAACTGACGTTCAAAAATAAAACATTTGAAAACGGACCATTTTTCACATTTCTGAAGCATGACGTAATGGGGGGGTGTTATCTCTTTTGTCAAAAATCAGCCGTTTTTGCTTGAACATTAAATTCCTCCAAATAGTATTTAATTCACTTCCCGAGCCCCTGGAAGCATGAAAATCACTTTAACCACATGGCTGCTGGGCGTTTTCCCCCCCAGTGCTGGAAAATGCCATTTTAGTGGCACTATGACGAGCTCAGCTCGTCATCAGCACACGACACCCGTGGGTGATGACGAGCTGAGCTCGTCATCACCATCGAAAGGGTTAAACATGCTAATTTTACCTCTAACACTGATGATCCACCTACAAATGTGAACTGACATTCAAAAATAAAACATTTGAAAACGGACCATTTTCCACATTTCTGAAGCATGACGTAATGGGGGGGTGTTATCTCTTTTGTCGAAAATCAGCCGTTTTTGCTTGAACATTAAATGCCTTCAAATGGTATTTAATTAACTTCCCAGGGTGAAGAAACCCTTTTTGAGAACTCAGAGTGAGTAAATTGGCCATTTTCATGCACTTTTAACCATTCCATTAATCTTGTGTTTAGGGCCCCTGGAAGCATGAAAATCACTTTAAACATGCTAATTTTAGCTCTAACACTGATGATTCACCTACAAATGTGAACTGACGTTCAAAAATAAAACATTTGAAAACGGACCATTTTCCACATTTCTGAAGCATGACGTAATCGGGGGGTGTTATCTCTTTTGTCAAAAATCAGCCATTTTTGCTTGAACATTAAATGCCTCCAAATAGTATTTAATTCACTTCCCGAGCCCCTGGAAGCATGAAAATCACTTTAAACATGCTAATTTTAGCTCTAACACTGATGATCAACCTACAAATGTGAACTGACGTTAAAAAATAAAACATTTGAAAACGGACCATTTTCCACATTTCTGAAGCATGACGTAATGGGGGGGTGTTATCTCTTTTGTCAAAAATCAGCCGTTTTTGATTGAACATTAAATGCCTCCAAATAGTATTTAATTCACTTCCCGAGCCCCTGGAAGCATGAAAATCACTTTAAACATGCTAATTTTAGCTCTAACACTGATGATCCACCTACAAATGTGAACTGACGTTCAAAAATAAAACATTTGAAAATGGACCATTCTCCACATTTCTGAAGCATGACGTAATGGGGGGGGGTGTTATCTCTTTTGTTAAAAATCAGCCGTTTTTGCTTGAACATTAAATGCCTCCAAATGGTATTTAATTAACTTCCCGTGGTGAAGAAATCCTTTTTGAGAACTCAGAGTGAGTAAATTGGCCATTTTCATGCACTTTTAACCATTCCATGAATCTTGTGTTTAGGGCCCCTGGAAGCATGAAAATCACTTTAAACATGCTAATTTTAGCTCTAACACTGATGATCAACCTACAAATGTGAACTGACGTTCAAAAATAAAACATTTGAAAACGGACCATTTTCCACATTTCTGAAGCATGACGTAATGGGGGGGTGTTATCTCTTTTGTCAAAAATCAGCTGTTTTTGCTTGAACATTAAATGCCTCCAAATAGTATTTAATTCACTTCCCGAGCCCCTGGAAGCATGTAAATCCCTTAAAACATGCTAATTTTAGCTCTAACACTGATGATCCACCTACAAATGTGAACTGACGTTCAAAAATAAAACATTTGAAAACGGATCATTTTCCACATTTCTGAAGCATGACGTAATTGGGGGGTGTTATCTCTTTTGTCAAAAATCAGCCGTTTTTGCTTGAACATTAAATGCCTCCAAATTGTATTTAATTCACTTCCCGAGCCCCTGGAAGCATGAAAATCACTTTAAACATGCTAATTTTAGCTCTAACACTGATGATCAACCTACAAATGTGAACTGACGTTCAAAAATAAAACATTTGAAAACGGACCATTTTCCACATTTCTGAAGCATGACGTAATGGGGGGGTGTTATCTCTTTTGTCGAAAATCAGCCATTTTTGCTTGAACATTAAATGCCTCCAAATCGTATTTAATTAACTTCCCGGGGTGAAGAAATCCTTTTTGAGAACTCAGAGTGAGTAAATTGGCCATTTTCATGCACTTTTAACCATTCCGTAAATTTTGTGTTTAGGGCCCCTGGAAGCATGAAAATCACTTTAAACATACTAATTTTAGCTCTAACACTGATGATCAACCTACAAATGTGAACTGACGTTCAAAAATAAAACATTTGAAAACAGACCATTTTCCACATTTCTGAAGCATGACGTAATGGGGGGTGTTATCTCTTTTGTCAAAAATCAGCCGTTTTTGCTTGAACATTAAATGCCTCCAAATTGTATTTAATTCACTTCCCGAGCCCCTGGAAGCATGAAAATCACTTTAAACATGCTAATTTTAGCTCTAACACTGATGATCAACCTACAAATGTGAACTGACGTTCAAAAATAAAACATTTGAAAACGGACCATTTTCCACATTTCTGAAGCATGACGTAATGGGGGGGTGTTATCTCTTTTGTCAAAAATCAGCCGTTTTTGATTGAACATTAAATGCCTCCAAATAGTATTTAATTCACTTCCCGAGCCCCTGGAAGCATGAAAATCACTTTAAACATGCTAATTTTAGCTCTAACACTGATGATCCACCTACAAATGTGAACTGACGTTCAAAAATAAAACATTTGAAAATGGACCATTCTCCACATTTCTGAAGCATGACGTAATGGGGGGGGGTGTTATCTCTTTTGTTAAAAATCAGCCGTTTTTGCTTGAACATTAAATGCCTCCAAATGGTATTTAATTAACTTCCCGTGGTGAAGAAATCCTTTTTGAGAACTCAGAGTGAGTAAATTGGCCATTTTCATGCACTTTTAACCATTCCATGAATCTTGTGTTTAGGGCCCCTGGAAGCATGAAAATCACTTTAAACATGCTAATTTTAGCTCTAACACTGATGATCAACCTACAAATGTGAACTGACGTTCAAAAATAAAACATTTGAAAACGGACCATTTTCCACATTTCTGAAGCATGACGTAATGGGGGGGTGTTATCTCTTTTGTCAAAAATCAGCTGTTTTTGCTTGAACATTAAATGCCTCCAAATAGTATTTAATTCACTTCCCGAGCCCCTGGAAGCATGTAAATCCCTTAAAACATGCTAATTTTAGCTCTAACACTGATGATCCACCTACAAATGTGAACTGACGTTCAAAAATAAAACATTTGAAAACGGATCATTTTCCACATTTCTGAAGCATGACGTAATTGGGGGGTGTTATCTCTTTTGTCAAAAATCAGCCGTTTTTGCTTGAACATTAAATGCCTCCAAATTGTATTTAATTCACTTCCCGAGCCCCTGGAAGCATGAAAATCACTTTAAACATGCTAATTTTAGCTCTAACACTGATGATCAACCTACAAATGTGAACTGACGTTCAAAAATAAAACATTTGAAAACGGACCATTTTCCACATTTCTGAAGCATGACGTAATGGGGGGGTGTTATCTCTTTTGTCGAAAATCAGCCATTTTTGCTTGAACATTAAATGCCTCCAAATCGTATTTAATTAACTTCCCGGGGTGAAGAAATCCTTTTTGAGAACTCAGAGTGAGTAAATTGGCCATTTTCATGCACTTTTAACCATTCCGTAAATTTTGTGTTTAGGGCCCCTGGAAGCATGAAAATCACTTTAAACATACTAATTTTAGCTCTAACACTGATGATCAACCTACAAATGTGAACTGACGTTCAAAAATAAAACATTTGAAAACAGACCATTTTCCACATTTCTGAAGCATGACGTAATGGGGGGTGTTATCTCTTTTGTCAAAAATCAGCCGTTTTTGCTTGAACATTAAATGCCTCCAAATTGTATTTAATTCACTTCCCGAGCCCCTGGAAGCATGAAAATCACTTTAAACATGCTAATTTTAGCTCTAACACTGATGATCAACCTACAAATGTGAACTGACGTTCAAAAATAAAACATTTGAAAACGGACCATTTTCCACATTTCTGAAGCATGACGTAATGGGGGGGTGTTATCTCTTTTGTCGAAAATCAGCCGTTTTTGCTTGAACATTAAATGCCTCCAAATGGTATTTAATTAACTTCCCGGGGTGAAGAAATCCTTTTTGAGAACTCAGAGTGAGTAAATTGGCAATTTTCATGCACTTTTAACCATTCCATAAATCTTGTGTTTAGGGCCCCTGGTAGCATGAAAATCACTTTAAACATGCTAATTTTATCTCTAACACTGATGATCAACCTACAAATGTGAACTGACGTTCAAAAATAAAACATTTGAAAACGGACCATTTTTCACATTTCTGAAGCATGACGTAATGGGGGGGTGTTATCTCTTTTGTCAAAAATCAGCCGTTTTTGCTTGAATATTAAATTCCTCCAAATAGTATTTAATTCACTTCCGAGCCCCTGGAAGCATGAAAATCACTTTAAACATGCTAATTTTAGCTCTAACACTGATGATCCACCTACAAATGTGAACTGACGTTCAAAAATAAAACATTTGAAAACGGACCATTTTCCACATTTCTGAAGCATGTCGTAATGGGGGGGTGTTATCTCTTTTGTCGAAAATCAGCCGTTTTTGCTTGAACATTAAATGCCTCCAAATGGTATTTAATTAACTTCCCGGGGTGAAGAAACCCTTTTTGAGAACTCAGAGTGAGTAAATTGGCCATTTTCATGCACTTTTAACCATTCCATAAATCTTGTGTTTAGGGCCCCTGGAAGCATGAAAATCACTTTAAACATGCTAATTTTAGCTCTAACACTGATGATCAACCTACAAATGTGAACTGACATTCAAAAATAAAACATTTGAAAACGGACCATTTTCCACATTTCTGAAGCATGACGTAATGGGGGGGTGTTATCTCTTTTGTCAAAAATCAGCCGTTTTTGATTGAACATTAAATGCCTCCAAATAGTATTTAATTCACTTCCCGAGCCCCCGGAAGCATGACAATCACTTTAAACATGCTAATTTTAGCTCTAACACTGATGATCAACCTACAAATGTGAACTGACGTTCAAAAATAAAACATTTGAAAACGGACCATTTTCCACATTTCTGAAGCATGACGTAATGGGGGGGTGTTATCTCTTTTGTCGAAAATCAGCCATTTTTGCTTGAACATTAAATGCCTCCAAATCGTATTTAATTAACTTCCCGGGGTGAAGAAATCCTTTTTGAGAACTCAGAGTGAGTAAATTGGCCATTTTCATGCACTTTTAACCATTCCGTAAATCTTGTGTTTAGGGCCCCTGGAAGCATGAAAATCACTTTAAACATACTAATTTTAGCTCTAACACTGATGATCAACCTACAAATGTGAACTGACGTTCAAAAATAAAACATTTGAAAACAGACCATTTTCCACATTTCTGAAGCATGACGTAATGGGGGGTGTTATCTCTTTTGTCAAAAATCAGCCGTTTTTGCTTGAACATTAAATGCCTCCAAATTGTATTTAATTCACTTCCCGAGCCCCTGGAAGCATGAAAATCACTTTAAACATGCTAATTTTAGCTCTAACACTGATGATCAACCTACAAATGTGAACTGACGTTCAAAAATAAAACATTTGAAAACGGACCATTTTCCACATTTCTGAAGCATGACGTAATGGGGGGGTGTTATCTCTTTTGTCGAAAATCAGCCGTTTTTGCTTGAACATTAAATGCCTCCAAATGGTATTTAATTAACTTCCCGGGGTGAAGAAATCCTTTTTGAGAACTCAGAGTGAGTAAATTGGCAATTTTCATGCACTTTTAACCATTCCATAAATCTTGTGTTTAGGGCCCCTGGTAGCATGAAAATCACTTTAAACATGCTAATTTTATCTCTAACACTGATGATCAACCTACAAATGTGAACTGACGTTCAAAAATAAAACATTTGAAAACGGACCATTTTTCACATTTCTGAAGCATGACGTAATGGGGGGGTGTTATCTCTTTTGTCAAAAATCAGCCGTTTTTGCTTGAATATTAAATTCCTCCAAATAGTATTTAATTCACTTCCGAGCCCCTGGAAGCATGAAAATCACTTTAAACATGCTAATTTTAGCTCTAACACTGATGATCCACCTACAAATGTGAACTGACGTTCAAAAATAAAACATTTGAAAACGGACCATTTTCCACATTTCTGAAGCATGTCGTAATGGGGGGGTGTTATCTCTTTTGTTGAAAATCAGCCGTTTTTGCTTGAACATTAAATGCCTCCAAATGGTATTTAATTAACTTCCCGGGGTGAAGAAACCCTTTTTGAGAACTCAGAGTGAGTAAATTGGCCATTTTCATGCACTTTTAACCATTCCATAAATCTTGTGTTTAGGGCCCCTGGAAGCATGAAAATCACTTTAAACATGCTAATTTTAGCTCTAACACTGATGATCAACCTACAAATGTGAACTGACATTCAAAAATAAAACATTTGAAAACGGACCATTTTCCACATTTCTGAAGCATGACGTAATGGGGGGGTGTTATCTCTTTTGCAAAAATCAGCCGTTTTTCATTGAACATTAAATGCCTCCAAATAGTATTTAATTCACTTCCCGAGCCCCCGGAAGCATGAAAATCACTTTAAACATGCTAATTTTTGCTCTAACACTGATGATCCACCTACAAATGTGAACTGACGTTCAAAAATAAAACATTTGAAAACGGACCATTCTCCACATTTCTGAAGCATGACGTAATGGGGGGGTGTTATCTCTTTTGTCGAAAATCAGTCGTTTTTGCTTGAACATTAAATGCCTCCAAATGGTATTTAATTAACTTCCCGGGGTGAAGAAACCCTTTTTGAGAACTCAGAGTGAGTAAATTGGCCATTTTCATGCACTTTTAACCATTCCATAAATCTTGTGTTTAGGGCCCCTGGAAGCATGAAAATCACTTTAAACATGCTAATTTTAGCTCTAACACTGATGATCAACCTACAAATGTGAACTGACGTTCAAAAATAAAACATTTGAAAACTGACCATTTTCCACATTTCTGAAGCATGACGTAATGGGGGGGTGTTATCTCTTTTGTCAAAAATCAGCTGTTTTTGCTTGAACATTAAATGCCTCCAAATAGTATTTAATTCACTTCCCGAGCCCCTGGAAGCATGAAAATCCCTTTAAACATGCTAATTTTAGCTCTAACACTGATGATCCACCTACAAATGTGAACTGACGTTCAAAAATAAAACATTTGAAAACAGATCATTTTCCACATTTCTGAAGCATGACGTAATGGGGGGGTGTTATCTCTTTTGTCGAAAATCAGCCGTTTTTGCTTGAACATTAAATGCCTCCAAATGGTATTTAATTAACTTCCCGGGGTGCAGAAACCCTTTTTGAGAACTCAGAGTGAGTAAATTGGCCATTTTCATGCACTTTTAACCATTCCGTAAATCTTGTGTTTAGGGCCCCTGGAAGCATGAAAATCACTTTAAACATGCTAATTTTAGCTCTAACACTGATGATCCACCTACAAATGTGAACTGACATTCAAAAATAAAACATTTGAAAACGGACCATTTTTCACATTTCTGAAGCATGACGTAATGGGGGGGGTGTTATCTCTTTTGTCAAAAATCAGCCGTTTTTGCTTGAATATTAAATTCCTCCAAATAGTATTTAATTCACTTCCGAGCCCCTGGAAGCATGAAAATCACTTTAAACATGCTAATTTTAGCTCTAACACTGATGATCCACCTACAAATGTGAACTGACGTTCAAAAATAAAACATTTGAAAACGGACCATTTTCCACATTTCTGAAGCATGACGTAATGGGGGGGTGGTATCTCTTTTGTCAAAAATCAGCCGTTTTTGATTGAACATTAAATGCCTCCAAATAGTATTTAATTCACTTCCCGAGCCCCCGGAAGCATGAAAATCACTTTAAACATGCTAATTTTAGCTCTAACACTGATGATCAACCTACAAATGTGAACTGACGTTCAAAAATAAAACATTTGAAAACGGACCATTTTCCACATTTCTGAAGCATGACGTAATGGGGGGGTGTTATCTCTTTTGTCAAAAATCAGCCGTTTTTGATTGAACATTAAATGCCTCCAAATAGTATTTAATTCACTTCCCGAGCCCCCGGAAGCATGAAAATCACTTTAAACATGCTAATTTTAGCTCTAACACTGATGATCCACCTACAAATGTGAACTGACGTTCAAAAATAAAACATTTGAAAACGGACCATTCTCCACATTTCTGAAGCATGACGTAATGGGGGGGTGTTATCTCTTTTGTCGAAAATCAGCCGTTTTTGCTTGAACATTAAATGCCTCCAAATGGTATTTAATTAACTTCCCGGGGTGAAGAAACCCTTTTTGAGAACTCAGAGTGAGTAAATTGGCCATTTTCATGCACTTTTAACCATTCCATAAATCTTGTGTTTAGGGCCCCTGGAAGCATGAAAATCACTTTAAACATGCTAATTTTACCCTCTAACACTGATGATCAACCTACAAATGTGAACTGACGTTCAAAAATAAAACATTTGAAAACTGACCATTTTCCACATTTCTGAAGCATGACGTAATGGGGGGGTGTTATCTCTTTTGTCAAAAATCAGCTGTTTTTGCTTGAACATTAAATGCCTCCAAATAGTATTTAATTCACTTCCCGAGCCCCTGGAAGCATGAAAATCCCTTTAAACATGCTAATTTTAGCTCTAACACTGATGATCCACCTAAAAATGTGAACTGACGTTCAAAAATAAAACATTTGAAAACGGATCATTTTCCACATTTCTGAAGCATGACGTAATGGGGGGGTGTTATCTCTTTTGTCGAAAATCAGCCGTTTTTGCTTGAACATTAAATGCCTCCAAATGGTATTTAATTAACGTCCCGGGGTGCAGAAACCCTTTTTGAGAACTCAGAGTGAGTAAATTGGCCATTTTCATGCACTTTTAACCATTCCGTAAATCTTGTGTTTAGGGCCCCTGGAAGCATGAAAATCACTTTAAACATACTAATTTTAGCTCTAACACTGATGATCAACCTACAAATGTGAACTGACGTTCAAAAATAAAACATTTGAAAACGGACCATTTTCCACATTTCTGAAGCATGACGTAATGGGGGGTGTTATCTCTTTTGTCAAAAATCAGCCGTTTTTGCTTGAACATTAAATTCCTCCAAATAGTATTTAATTCACTTCCTGAGCCCCTGGAAGCATGAAAATCACTTTAAACATGCTAATGTTAGCTCTAACACTGATGATCCACCTACAAATGTGAACTGACATTCAAAAATAAAACATTTGAAAACGGACCATTTTCCACATTTCTGAAGCATGACGTAATGGGGGGGTGTTATCTCTTTTGTCGAAAATCAGCCGTTTTTGCTTGAACATTAAAAGCCTCCAAATGGTATTTAATTAACTTCCCGGGGTGAAGAAATCCTTTTTGAGAACTCAGAGTGAGTAAATTGGCCATTTTCATGCACTTTTAACCATTCCATAAATCTTGTGTTTAGGGCCCCTGGTAGCATGAAAATCACTTTAAACATGCTAATTTTAGCTCTAACACTGATGATCAACCTACAAATGTGAACTGACGTTCAAAAATAAAACATTTGAAAACGGACCATTTTTCACATTTCTGAAGCATGACGTAATGGGGGGGTGTTATCTCTTTTGTCAAAAATCAGCCGTTTTTGCTTGAACATTAAATTCCTCCAAATAGTATTTAATTCACTTCCCGAGCCCCTGGAAGCATGAAAATCACTTTAACCACATGGCTGCTGGGCGTTTTCCCCCCCAGTGCTGGAAAATGCCATTTTAGTGGCACTATGACGAGCTCAGCTCGTCATCAGCACACGACACCCGTGGGTGATGACGAGCTGAGCTCGTCATCACCATCGAAAGGGTTAAACATGCTAATTTTACCTCTAACACTGATGATCCACCTACAAATGTGAACTGACATTCAAAAATAAAACATTTGAAAACGGACCATTTTCCACATTTCTGAAGCATGACGTAATGGGGGGGTGTTATCTCTTTTGTCGAAAATCAGCCGTTTTTGCTTGAACATTAAATGCCTTCAAATGGTATTTAATTAACTTCCCAGGGTGAAGAAACCCTTTTTGAGAACTCAGAGTGAGTAAATTGGCCATTTTCATGCACTTTTAACCATTCCATTAATCTTGTGTTTAGGGCCCCTGGAAGCATGAAAATCACTTTAAACATGCTAATTTTAGCTCTAACACTGATGATCAACCTACAAATGTGAACTGACGTTCAAAAATAAAACATTTGAAAACGGACCATTTTCCACATTTCTGAAGCATGACGTAATGGGGGGGTGTTATCTCTTTTGTCAAAAATCAGCCGTTTTTGATTGAACATTAAATGCCTCCAAATAGTATTTAATTCACTTCCCGAGCCCCTGGAAGCATGAAAATCACTTTAAACATGCTAATTTTAGCTCTAACACTGATGATCCACCTACAAATGTGAACTGACGTTCAAAAATAAAACATTTGAAAACGGACCATTCTCCACATTTCTGAAGCATGACGTAATGGGGGGGGGGTGTTATCTCTTTTGTCGAAAATCAGCCGTTTTTGCTTGAACATTAAATGCCTCCAAATGGTATTTAATTAACTTCCCGTGGTGAAGAAATCCTTTTTGAGAACTCAGAGTGAGTAAATTGGCCATTTTCATGCACTTTTAACCATTCCATGAATCTTGTGTTTAGGGCCCCTGGAAGCATGAAAATCACTTTAAACATGCAAATTTTAGCTCTAACACTGATGATCAACCTACAAATGTGAACTGACGTTCAAAAATAAAACATTTGAAAACGGACCATTTTCCACATTTCTGAAGCATGACGTAATGGGGGGGTGTTATCTCTTTTGTCAAAAATCAGCTGTTTTTGCTTGAACATTAAATGCCTCCAAATAGTATTTAATTCACTTCCCGAGCCCCTGGAAGCATGTAAATTCCTTAAAACATGCTAATTTTAGCTCTAACACTGATGATCCACCTACAAATGTGAACTGACGTTCAAAAATAAAACATTTGAAAACGGATCATTTTCCACATTTCTGAAGCATGACGTAATTGGGGGGTGTTATCTCTTTTGTCAAAAATCAGCCGTTTTTGCTTGAACATTAAATGCCTCCAAATTGTATTTAATTCACTTCCCGAGCCCCTGGAAGCATGAAAATCACTTTAAACATGCTAATTTTAGCTCTAACACTGATGATCAACCTACAAATGTGAACTGACGTTCAAAAATAAAACATTTGAAAACGGACCATTTTCCACATTTCTGAAGCATGACGTAATGGGGGGGTGTTATCTCTTTTGTCGAAAATCAGCCATTTTTGCTTGAACATTAAATGCCTCCAAATCGTATTTAATTAACTTCCCGGGGTGAAGAAATCCTTTTTGAGAACTCAGAGTGAGTAAATTGGCCATTTTCATGCACTTTTAACCATTCCGTAAATCTTGTGTTTAGGGCCCCTGGAAGCATGAAAATCACTTTAAACATACTAATTTTAGCTCTAACACTGATGATCAACCTACAAATGTGAACTGACGTTCAAAAATAAAACATTTGAAAACAGACCATTTTCCACATTTCTGAAGCATGACGTAATGGGGGGTGTTATCTCTTTTGTCAAAAATCAGCCGTTTTTGCTTGAACATTAAATGCCTCCAAATTGTATTTAATTCACTTCCCGAGCCCCTGGAAGCATGAAAATCACTTTAAACATGCTAATTTTAGCTCTAACACTGATGATCAACCTACAAATGTGAACTGACGTTCAAAAATAAAACATTTGAAAACGGACCATTTTCCACATTTCTGAAGCATGACGTAATGGGGGGGTGTTATCTCTTTTGTCGAAAATCAGCCGTTTTTGCTTGAACATTAAATGCCTCCAAATGGTATTTAATTAACTTCCCGGGGTGAAGAAATCCTTTTTGAGAACTCAGAGTGAGTAAATTGGCAATTTTCATGCACTTTTAACCATTCCATAAATCTTGTGTTTAGGGCCCCTGGTAGCATGAAAATCACTTTAAACATGCTAATTTTATCTCTAACACTGATGATCAACCTACAAATGTGAACTGATGTTCAAAAATAAAACATTTGAAAACGGACCATTTTTCACATTTCTGAAGCATGACGTAATGGGGGGGTGTTATCTCTTTTGTCAAAAATCAGCCGTTTTTGCTTGAATATTAAATTCCTCCAAATAGTATTTAATTAACTTCCCGGGGTGAAGAAATCCTTTTTGAGAACTCAGAGTGAGTAAATTGGCCATTTTCATGCACTTTTAACCATTCCATAAATCTTGTGTTTAGGGCCCCTGGAAGCATGAAAATCACTTTAAACATGCTAATTTTAGCTCTAACACTGATGATCAACCTACAAATGTGAACTGACGTTCAAAAATAAAACATTTGAAAACTGACCATTTTCCACATTTCTGAAGCATGACGTAATGGGGGGGTGTTATCTCTTTTGTCAAAAATCAGCTGTTTTTGCTTGAACATTAAATGCCTCCAAATAGTATTTAATTCACTTCCCGAGCCCCTGGAAGCATGAAAATCCCTTTAAACATGCTAATTTTAGCTCTAACACTGATGATCCACCTACAAATGTGAACTGACGTTCAAAAATAAAACATTTGAAAACAGATCATTTTCCACATTTCTGAAGCATGACGTAATGGGGGGGTGTTATCTCTTTTGTCGAAAATCAGCCGTTTTTGCTTGAACATTAAATGCCTCCAAATGGTATTTAATTAACTTCCCGGGGTGCAGAAACCCTTTTTGAGAACTCAGAGTGAGTAAATTGGCCATTTTCATGCACTTTTAACCATTCCGTAAATCTTGTGTTTAGGGCCCCTGGAAGCATGAAAATCACTTTAAACATACTAATTTTAGCTCTAACACTGATGATCAACCTACAAATGTGAACTGACGTTCAAAAATAAAACATTTGAAAACGGATCATTTTCCACATTTCTGAAGCATGACGTAATGGGGGGGTGTTATCTCTTTTGTCAAAAATCAGCCGTTTTTGCTTGAACATTAAATTCCTCCAAATAGTATTTAATTCACTTCCTGAGCCCCTGGAAGCATGAAAATCACTTTAAACATGCTAATTTTAGCTCTAACACTGATGATCCACCTACAAATGTGAACTGACGTTCAAAAATAAAACATTTGAAAACGGACCATTTTCCACATTTCTGAAGCATGACGTAATGGGGGGGTGTTATCTCTTTTGTCGAAAATCAGCCGTTTTTGCTTGAACATTCAAAGCCTCCAAATGGTATTTAATTAACTTCCCGGGGTGAAGAAATCCTTTTTGAGAACTCAGAGTGAGTAAATTGGCCATTTTCATGCACTTTTAACCATTCCATAAATCTTGTGTTTAGGGCCCCTGGAAGCATGAAAATCACTTTAAACATGCCAATTTTAGCTTTAACACTGATGATCAACCTACAAATGTGAACTGACGTTCAAAAATAAAACATTTGAAAACGGACCATTTTCCACATTTCTGAAGCATGACGTAATGGGGGGGTGTTATCTCTTTTGTCAAAAATCAGCCGTTTTTGATTGAACATTAAATGCCTCCAAATAGTATTTAATTCACTTCCCGAGCCCCCGGAAGCATGAAAATCACTTTAAACATGCTAATTTTAGCTCTAACACTGATGATCCACCTACAAATGTGAACTGACGTTCAAAAATAAAACATTTGAAAACGGAACATTCTCCACATTTCTGAAGCATGACGTAATGGGGGGGTGTTATCTCTTTTGTCGAAAATCAGCCGTTTTTGCTTGAACATTAAATGCCTCCAAATGGTATTTAATTAACTTCCCGGGGTGAAGAAACCCTTTTTGAGAACTCAGAGTGAGTAAATTGGCCATTTTCATGCACTTTTAACCATTCCATAAATCTTGTGTTTAGGGCCCCTGGAAGCATGAAAATCACTTTAAACATGCTAATTTTAGCTCTAACACTGATGATCAACCTACAAATGTGAACTGACGTTCAAAAATAAAACATTTGAAAACTGACCATTTTCCACATTTCTGAAGCATGACGTAATGGGGGGGTGTTATCTCTTTTGTCAAAAATCAGCTGTTTTTGCTTGAACATTAAATGCCTCCAAATAGTATTTAATTCACTTCCCGAGCCCCTGGAAGCATGAAAATCCCTTTAAACATGCTAATTTTAGCTCTAACACTGATGATCCACCTACAAATGTGAACTGACGTTCAAAAATAAAACATTTGAAAACGGATCATTTTCCACATTTCTGAAGCATGACGTAATGGGGGGGTGTTATCTCTTTTGTCGAAAATCAGCCGTTTTTGCTTGAACATTAAATGCCTCCAAATGGTATTTAATTAACTTCCCGGGGTGCAGAAACCCTTTTTGAGAACTCAGAGTGAGTAAATTGGCCATTTTCATGCACTTTTAACCATTCCGTAAATCTTGTGTTTAGGGCCCCTGGAAGCATGAAAATCACTTTAAACATACTAATTTTAGCTCTAACACTGATGATCAACCTACAAATGTGAACTGACGTTCAAAAATAAAACATTTGAAAACGGACCATTTTCCACATTTCTGAAGCATGACGTAATGGGGGGTGTTATCTCTTTTGTCAAAAATCAGCCGTTTTTGCTTGAACATTAAATTCCTCCAAATAGTATTTAATTCACTTCCCGAGCCCCTGGAAGCATGAAAATCACTTTAAACATGCTAATTTTAGCTCTAACACTGATGATCCACCTACAAATGTGAACTGACATTCAAAAATAAAACATTTGAAAACGGACCATTTTCCACATTTCTGAAGCATGACGTAATGGGGGGGTGTTATCTCTTTTGTCGAAAATCAGCCGTTTTTGCTTGAACATTAAAAGCCTCCAAATGGTATTTAATTAACTTCCCGGGGTGAAGAAATCCTTTTTGAGAACTCAGAGTGAGTAAATTGGCCATTTTCATGCACTTTTAACCATTCCATAAATCTTGTGTTTAGGGCCCCTGGTAGCATGAAAATCACTTTAAACATGCTAATTTTAGCTCTAACACTGATGATCAACCTACAAATGTGAACTGACGTTCAAAAATAAAACATTTGAAAACGGACCATTTTTCACATTTCTGAAGCATGACGTAATGGGGGGGTGTTATCTCTTTTGTCAAAAATCAGCCGTTTTTGCTTGAACATTAAATTCCTCCAAATAGTATTTAATTCACTTCCCGAGCCCCTGGAAGCATGAAAATCACTTTAACCACATGGCTGCTGGGCGTTTTCCCCCCCAGTGCTGGAAAATGCCATTTTAGTGGCACTATGACGAGCTCAGCTCGTCATCAGCACACAACACCCGTGGGTGATGACGAGCTGAGCTCGTCATCACCATCGAAAGGGTTAAACATGCTAATTTTACCTCTAACACTGATGATCCACCTACAAATGTGAACTGACATTCAAAAATAAAACATTTGAAAACGGACCATTTTCCACATTTCTGAAGCATGACGTAATGGGGGGGTGTTATCTCTTTTGTCGAAAATCAGCCGTTTTTGCTTGAACATTAAATGCCTTCAAATGGTATTTAATTAACTTCCCGGGGTGAAGAAACCCTTTTTGAGAACTCAGAGTGAGTAAATTGGCCATTTTCATGCACTTTTAACCATTCCATTAATCTTGTGTTTAGGGCCCCTGGAAGCATGAAAATCACTTTAAACATGCTAATTTTAGCTCTAACTGATCAACCTACAAATGTGAACTGACGTTCAAAAATAAAACATTTGAAAACGGACCATTTTCCACATTTCTGAAGCATGACGTAATGGGGGGGTGTTATCTCTTTTGTCAAAAATCAGCTGTTTTTGCTTGAACATTAAATGCCTTCAAATAGTATTTAATTCACTTCCCGAGCCCCTGGAAGCATGAAAATCACTTTAAACATGCTAATTTTAGCTCTAACACTGATGATCCACCTACAAATGTGAACTGACGTTCAAAAATAAAACATTTGAAAACGGATCATTTTCCACATTTCTGAAGCATGACGTAATGGGGGGGTGTTATCTCTTTTGTCGAAAATCAGCTGTTTTTGCTTGAACATTAAATGCCTCCAAATGGTATTTAATTAACTTCCCGGGGTGAAGAAACCCTTTTTGAGAACTCAGAGTGAGTAAATTGGCCATTTTCATGCACTTTTAACCATTCCATAAATCTTGTGTTTAGGGCCCCTGGAAGCATGAAAATCACTTTAAACATGCTAATTTTAGCTCTAACACTGATGATCAACCTACGAATGTGAACTGACATTCAAAAATAAAACATTTGAAAACGGACCATTTTCCACATTTCTGAAGCATGACGTAATGGGGGGTGTTATCTCTTTTGTCAAAAATCAGCCGTTTTTGCTTGAACATTAAATGCCTCCAAATGGTATTTAATTAACTACCCGGGGTGAAGAAACCCTTTTTGAGAACTCAGAGTGAGTAAATTGGCCATTTTCATGCACTTTTAACCATTCCATAAATCTTGTGTTTAGGGCCCCTGGAAGCATGAAAATCACTTTAAACATGCTAATTTTAGCTCTAACACTGATGATTCACCTACAAATGTGAACTGACGTTCAAAAATAAAACATTTGAAAACGGACCATTTTCCACATTTCTGAAGCATGACGTAATCGGGGGGTGTTATCTCTTTTGTCAAAAATCAGCCATTTTTGCTTGAACATTAAATGCCTCCAAATAGTATTTAATTCACTTCCCGAGCCCCTGGAAGCATGAAAATCACTTTAAACATGTTAATTTTAGCTCTAACACTGATGATCAACCTACAAATGTGAACTGACGTTAAAAAATAAAACATTTGAAAACGGACCATTTTCCACATTTCTGAAGCATGACGTAATGGGGGGGTGTTATCTCTTTTGTCAAAAATCAGCCGTTTTTGATTGAACATTAAATGCCTCCAAATAGTATTTAATTCACTTCCCGAGCCCCTGGAAGCATGAAAATCACTTTAAACATGCTAATTTTAGCTCTAACACTGATGATCCACCTACAAATGTGAACTGACGTTCAAAAATAAAACATTTGAAAACGGACCATTCTCCACATTTCTGAAGCATGACGTAATGGGGGGTGTTATCTCTTTTGTCGAAAATCAGCCGTTTTTGCTTGAACATTAAATGCCTCCAAATGGTATTTAATTAACTTCCCGTGGTGAAGAAATCCTTTTTGAGAACTCAGAGTGAGTAAATTGGCCATTTTCATGCACTTTTAACCATTCCATGAATCTTGTGTTTAGGGCCCCTGGAAGCATGAAAATCACTTTAAACATGCTAATTTTAGCTCTAACACTGATGATCAACCTACAAATGTGAACTGACGTTCAAAAATAAAACATTTGAAAACGGACCATTTTCCACATTTCTGAAGCATGACGTAATGGGGGGGGTGTTATCTCTTTTGTCAAAAATCAGCTGTTTTTGCTTGAACATTAAATGCCTCCAAATAGTATTTAATTCACTTCCCGAGCCCCTGGAAGCATGAAAATCCCTTAAAACATGCTAATTTTAGCTCTAACACTGATGATCCAACTACAAATGTGAACTGACGTTCAAAAATAAAACATATGAAAACGGACCATTTTTCACATTTCTGAAGCATGACGTAATGGGGGGGTGTTATCTCTTTTGTCAAAAATCAGCCGTTTTTGCTTGAACATTAAATTCCTCCAAATAGTATTTAATTCACTTCCCGAGCCCCTGGAAGCATGAAAATCACTTTAACCACATGGCTGCTGGGCGTTTTCCCCCCCAGTGCTGGAAAATGCCATTTTAGTGGCACTATGACGAGCTCAGCTCGTCATCAGCACACAACACCCGTGGGTGATGACGAGCTGAGCTCGTCATCACCATCGAAAGGGTTAAACATGCTAATTTTACCTCTAACACTGATGATCCACCTACAAATGTGAACTGACATTCAAAAATAAAACATTTGAAAACGGACCATTTTCCACATTTCTGAAGCATGACGTAATGGGGGGGTGTTATCTCTTTTGTCGAAAATCAGCCGTTTTTGCTTGAACATTAAATGCCTTCAAATGGTATTTAATTAACTTCCCGGGGTGAAGAAACCCTTTTTGAGAACTCAGAGTGAGTAAATTGGCCATTTTCATGCACTTTTAACCATTCCATTAATCTTGTGTTTAGGGCCCCTGGAAGCATGAAAATCACTTTAAACATGCTAATTTTAGCTCTAACTGATCAACCTACAAATGTGAACTGACGTTCAAAAATAAAACATTTGAAAACGGACCATTTTCCACATTTCTGAAGCATGACGTAATGGGGGGGTGTTATCTCTTTTGTCAAAAATCAGCTGTTTTTGCTTGAACATTAAATGCCTTCAAATAGTATTTAATTCACTTCCCGAGCCCCTGGAAGCATGAAAATCACTTTAAACATGCTAATTTTAGCTCTAACACTGATGATCCACCTACAAATGTGAACTGACGTTCAAAAATAAAACATTTGAAAACGGATCATTTTCCACATTTCTGAAGCATGACGTAATGGGGGGGTGTTATCTCTTTTGTCGAAAATCAGCTGTTTTTGCTTGAACATTAAATGCCTCCAAATGGTATTTAATTAACTTCCCGGGGTGAAGAAACCCTTTTTGAGAACTCAGAGTGAGTAAATTGGCCATTTTCATGCACTTTTAACCATTCCATAAATCTTGTGTTTAGGGCCCCTGGAAGCATGAAAATCACTTTAAACATGCTAATTTTAGCTCTAACACTGATGATCAACCTACGAATGTGAACTGACATTCAAAAATAAAACATTTGAAAACGGACCATTTTCCACATTTCTGAAGCATGACGTAATGGGGGGTGTTATCTCTTTTGTCAAAAATCAGCCGTTTTTGCTTGAACATTAAATGCCTCCAAATGGTATTTAATTAACTACCCGGGGTGAAGAAACCCTTTTTGAGAACTCAGAGTGAGTAAATTGGCCATTTTCATGCACTTTTAACCATTCCATAAATCTTGTGTTTAGGGCCCCTGGAAGCATGAAAATCACTTTAAACATGCTAATTTTAGCTCTAACACTGATGATTCACCTACAAATGTGAACTGACGTTCAAAAATAAAACATTTGAAAACGGACCATTTTCCACATTTCTGAAGCATGACGTAATCGGGGGGTGTTATCTCTTTTGTCAAAAATCAGCCATTTTTGCTTGAACATTAAATGCCTCCAAATAGTATTTAATTCACTTCCCGAGCCCCTGGAAGCATGAAAATCACTTTAAACATGTTAATTTTAGCTCTAACACTGATGATCAACCTACAAATGTGAACTGACGTTAAAAAATAAAACATTTGAAAACGGACCATTTTCCACATTTCTGAAGCATGACGTAATGGGGGGGTGTTATCTCTTTTGTCAAAAATCAGCCGTTTTTGATTGAACATTAAATGCCTCCAAATAGTATTTAATTCACTTCCCGAGCCCCTGGAAGCATGAAAATCACTTTAAACATGCTAATTTTAGCTCTAACACTGATGATCCACCTACAAATGTGAACTGACGTTCAAAAATAAAACATTTGAAAACGGACCATTCTCCACATTTCTGAAGCATGACGTAATGGGGGGTGTTATCTCTTTTGTCGAAAATCAGCCGTTTTTGCTTGAACATTAAATGCCTCCAAATGGTATTTAATTAACTTCCCGTGGTGAAGAAATCCTTTTTGAGAACTCAGAGTGAGTAAATTGGCCATTTTCATGCACTTTTAACCATTCCATGAATCTTGTGTTTAGGGCCCCTGGAAGCATGAAAATCACTTTAAACATGCTAATTTTAGCTCTAACACTGATGATCAACCTACAAATGTGAACTGACGTTCAAAAATAAAACATTTGAAAACGGACCATTTTCCACATTTCTGAAGCATGACGTAATGGGGGGGGTGTTATCTCTTTTGTCAAAAATCAGCTGTTTTTGCTTGAACATTAAATGCCTCCAAATAGTATTTAATTCACTTCCCGAGCCCCTGGAAGCATGAAAATCCCTTAAAACATGCTAATTTTAGCTCTAACACTGATGATCCAACTACAAATGTGAACTGACGTTCAAAAATAAAACATATGAAAACGGATCATTTTCCACATTTCTGAAGCATGACGTAATGGGGGGGTGTTATCTCTTTTGTCGAAAATCATCCGTTTTTGCTTGAACATTAAATGCCTCCAAATGGTATTTAATTAACTTCCCGGGGTGAAGAAACCCTTTTTGAGAACTCAGAGTGAGTAAATTGGCCATTTTCATGCACTTTTGACCATTCCGTAAATCTTGTGTTTAGGGCCCCTGGAAGCATGAAAATCACTTTAAACATACTAATTTTAGCTCTAACACTGATGATCAACCTACAAATGTGAACTGACGTTCAAAAATAAAACATTTGAAAACAGACCATTTTCCACATTTCTGAAGCATGACGTAATGGGGGGTGTTATCTCTTTTGTCAAAAATCAGCCGTTTTTGCTTGAACATTAAATGCCTCCAAATTGTATTTAATTCACTTCCCGAGCCCCTGGAAGCATGAAAATCACTTTCAACATGCTAATTTTAGCTCTAACACTGATGATCAACCTACAAATGTGAACTGACGTTCAAAAATAAAACATTTGAAAACGGACCATTTTCCACATTTCTGAAGCATGACGTAATGGGGGGGTGTTATCTCTTTTGTCGAAAATCAGCCGTTTTTGCTTGAACATTAAATGCCTCCAAATGGTATTTAATTAACTTCCCGGGGTGAAGAAATTCTTTTTGAGAACTCAGAGTGAGTAAATTGGCCATTTTCATGCACTTTTAACCATTCCATAAATCTTGTGTTTAGGGCCCCTGGTAGCATGAAAATCACTTTAAACATGCTAATTTTAGCTCTAACACTGATGATCAACCTACAAATGTGAACTGACGTTCAAAAATAAAACATTTGAAAACGGACCATTTTTCACATTTCTGAAGCATGACGTAATGGGGGGGTGTTATCTCTTTTGTCAAAAATCAGCCGTTTTTGCTAGAATATTAAATTCCTCCAAATAGTATTTAATTCACTTCCGAGCCCCTGGAAGCATGAAAATCACTTTAAACATGCTAATTTTAGCTCTAACACTGATGATCCACCTACAAATGTGAACTGACGTTCAAAAATAAAACATTTGAAAACGGACCATTTTCCACATTTCTGAAGCATGACGTAATGGGGGGTGTTATCTCTTTTGTCGAAAATCAGCCGTTTTTGCTTGAACATTAAATGCCTCCAAATGGTATTTAATTAACTTCCCGGGGTGAAGAAACCCTTTTTGAGAACTCAGAGTGAGTAAATTGGCCATTTTCATGCACTTTTAACCATTCCATAAATCTTGTGTTTAGGGCCCCTGGAAGCATGAAAATCACTTTAAACATGCTAATTTTAGCTCTAACACTGATGATCAACCTACAAATGTGAACTGACATTCAAAAATAAAACATTTGAAAACGGACCATTTTCCACATTTCTGAAGCATGACGTAATGGGGGGGTGTTATCTCTTTTGTCAAAAATCAGCCGTTTTTGATTGAACATTAAATGCCTCCAAATAGTATTTAATTCACTTCCCGAGCCCCCGGAAGCATGAAAATCACTTTAAACATGCTAATTTTAGCTCTAACACTGATGATCCACCTACAAATGTGAACTGACGTTCAAAAATAAAACATTTGAAAACGGACCATTCTCCACATTTCTGAAGCATGACGTAATGGGGGGGTGTTATCTCTTTTGTCGAAAATCAGCCGTTTTTGCTTGAACATTAAATGCCTCCAAATGGTATTTAATTAACTTCCCGGGGTGAAGAAACCCTTTTTGAGAACTCAGAGTGAGTAAATTGGCCATTTTAATGCACTTTTAACCATTCCATAAATCTTGTGTTTAGGGCCCCTGGAAGCATGAAAATCACTTTAAACATGCTAATTTTAGCTCTAACACTGATGATCAACCTACAAATGTGAACTGACGTTCAAAAATAAAACATTTGAAAACTGACCATTTTCCACATTTCTGAAGCATGACGTAATGGGGGGGTGTTATCTCTTTTGTCAAAAATCAGCTGTTTTTGCTTGAACATTAAATGCCTCCAAATAGTATTTAATTCACTTCCCGAGCCCCTGGAAGCATGAAAATCCCTTTAAACATGCTAATTTTAGCTCTAACACTGATGATCCACCTACAAATGTGAACTGACGTTCAAAAATAAAACATTTGAAAACGGATCATTTTCCACATTTCTGAAGCATGACGTAATGGGGGGGTGTTATCTCTTTTGTCGAAAATCAGCCGTTTTTGCTTGAACATTAAATGCCTCCAAATGGTATTTAATTAACTTCCCGGGGTGCAGAAACCCTTTTTGAGAACTCAGAGTGAGTAAATTGGCCATTTTCATGCACTTTTAACCATTCCGTAAATCTTGTGTTTAGGGCCCCTGGAAGCATGAAAATCATTTTAAACATACTAATTTTAGCTCTAACACTGATGATCAACCTACAGATGTGAACTGACGTTCAAAAATAAAACATTTGAAAACGGACCATTTTCCACATTTCTGAAGCATGACGTAATGGGGGGTGTTATCTCTTTTGTCAAAAATCAGCCGTTTTTGCTTGAACATTAAATTCCTCCAAATAGTATTTAATTCACTTCCCGAGCCCCTGGAAGCATGAAAATCACTTTAAACATGCTAATTTTAGCTCTAACACTGATGATCCACCTACAAATGTGAACTGACATTCAAAAATAAAACATTTGAAAACGGACCATTTTCCACATTTCTGAAGCATGACGTAATGGGGGGGTGTTATCTCTTTTGTCAAAAATCTGCCGTTTTTGCTTGAACATTAAATGCCTCCAAATGGTATTTAATTAACTTCCCGGGGTGAAGAAACCCTTTTTGAGAACTCAGAGTGAGTAAATTGGCCATTTTCATGCACTTTTAACCATTCCATAAATCTTGTCTTTAGGGCCCCTGGAAGCATGAAAATCACTTTAAACATGCTAATTTTAGCTCTAACACTGATGATCAACCTACAAATGTGAACTGACGTTCAAAAATAAAACATTTGAAAACGGACCATTTTCCACATTTCTGAAGCATGACGTAATGGGGGGGTGTTATCTCTTTTGTCGAAAATCATCCGTTTTTGCTTGAACATTAAATGCCTCCAAATGGTATTTAATTAACTTCCCGGGGTGAAGAAACCCTTTTTGAGAACTCAGAGTGAGTAAATTGGCCATTTTCATGCACTTTTGACCATTCCGTAAATCTTGTGTTTAGGGCCCCTGGAAGCATGAAAATCACTTTAAACATACTAATTTTAGCTCTAACACTGATGATCAACCTACAAATGTGAACTGACGTTCAAAAATAAAACATTTGAAAACAGACCATTTTCCACATTTCTGAAGCATGACGTAATGGGGGGTGTTATCTCTTTTGTCAAAAATCAGCCGTTTTTGCTTGAACATTAAATGCCTCCAAATTGTATTTAATTCACTTCCCGAGCCCCTGGAAGCATGAAAATCACTTTCAACATGCTAATTTTAGCTCTAACACTGATGATCAACCTACAAATGTGAACTGACGTTCAAAAATAAAACATTTGAAAACGGACCATTTTCCACATTTCTGAAGCATGACGTAATGGGGGGGTGTTATCTCTTTTGTCGAAAATCAGCCGTTTTTGCTTGAACATTAAATGCCTCCAAATGGTATTTAATTAACTTCCCGGGGTGAAGAAATTCTTTTTGAGAACTCAGAGTGAGTAAATTGGCCATTTTCATGCACTTTTAACCATTCCATAAATCTTGTGTTTAGGGCCCCTGGTAGCATGAAAATCACTTTAAACATGCTAATTTTAGCTCTAACACTGATGATCAACCTACAAATGTGAACTGACGTTCAAAAATAAAACATTTGAAAACGGACCATTTTTCACATTTCTGAAGCATGACGTAATGGGGGGGTGTTATCTCTTTTGTCAAAAATCAGCCGTTTTTGCTAGAATATTAAATTCCTCCAAATAGTATTTAATTCACTTCCGAGCCCCTGGAAGCATGAAAATCACTTTAAACATGCTAATTTTAGCTCTAACACTGATGATCCACCTACAAATGTGAACTGACGTTCAAAAATAAAACATTTGAAAACGGACCATTTTCCACATTTCTGAAGCATGACGTAATGGGGGGTGTTATCTCTTTTGTCGAAAATCAGCCGTTTTTGCTTGAACATTAAATGCCTCCAAATGGTATTTAATTAACTTCCCGGGGTGAAGAAACCCTTTTTGAGAACTCAGAGTGAGTAAATTGGCCATTTTCATGCACTTTTAACCATTCCATAAATCTTGTGTTTAGGGCCCCTGGAAGCATGAAAATCACTTTAAACATGCTAATTTTAGCTCTAACACTGATGATCAACCTACAAATGTGAACTGACATTCAAAAATAAAACATTTGAAAACGGACCATTTTCCACATTTCTGAAGCATGACGTAATGGGGGGGTGTTATCTCTTTTGTCAAAAATCAGCCGTTTTTGATTGAACATTAAATGCCTCCAAATAGTATTTAATTCACTTCCCGAGCCCCCGGAAGCATGAAAATCACTTTAAACATGCTAATTTTAGCTCTAACACTGATGATCCACCTACAAATGTGAACTGACGTTCAAAAATAAAACATTTGAAAACGGACCATTCTCCACATTTCTGAAGCATGACGTAATGGGGGGGTGTTATCTCTTTTGTCGAAAATCAGCCGTTTTTGCTTGAACATTAAATGCCTCCAAATGGTATTTAATTAACTTCCCGGGGTGAAGAAACCCTTTTTGAGAACTCAGAGTGAGTAAATTGGCCATTTTAATGCACTTTTAACCATTCCATAAATCTTGTGTTTAGGGCCCCTGGAAGCATGAAAATCACTTTAAACATGCTAATTTTAGCTCTAACACTGATGATCAACCTACAAATGTGAACTGACGTTCAAAAATAAAACATTTGAAAACTGACCATTTTCCACATTTCTGAAGCATGACGTAATGGGGGGGTGTTATCTCTTTTGTCAAAAATCAGCTGTTTTTGCTTGAACATTAAATGCCTCCAAATAGTATTTAATTCACTTCCCGAGCCCCTGGAAGCATGAAAATCCCTTTAAACATGCTAATTTTAGCTCTAACACTGATGATCCACCTACAAATGTGAACTGACGTTCAAAAATAAAACATTTGAAAACGGATCATTTTCCACATTTCTGAAGCATGACGTAATGGGGGGGTGTTATCTCTTTTGTCGAAAATCAGCCGTTTTTGCTTGAACATTAAATGCCTCCAAATGGTATTTAATTAACTTCCCGGGGTGCAGAAACCCTTTTTGAGAACTCAGAGTGAGTAAATTGGCCATTTTCATGCACTTTTAACCATTCCGTAAATCTTGTGTTTAGGGCCCCTGGAAGCATGAAAATCATTTTAAACATACTAATTTTAGCTCTAACACTGATGATCAACCTACAGATGTGAACTGACGTTCAAAAATAAAACATTTGAAAACGGACCATTTTCCACATTTCTGAAGCATGACGTAATGGGGGGTGTTATCTCTTTTGTCAAAAATCAGCCGTTTTTGCTTGAACATTAAATTCCTCCAAATAGTATTTAATTCACTTCCCGAGCCCCTGGAAGCATGAAAATCACTTTAAACATGCTAATTTTAGCTCTAACACTGATGATCCACCTACAAATGTGAACTGACATTCAAAAATAAAACATTTGAAAACGGACCATTTTCCACATTTCTGAAGCATGACGTAATGGGGGGGTGTTATCTCTTTTGTCAAAAATCTGCCGTTTTTGCTTGAACATTAAATGCCTCCAAATGGTATTTAATTAACTTCCCGGGGTGAAGAAACCCTTTTTGAGAACTCAGAGTGAGTAAATTGGCCATTTTCATGCACTTTTAACCATTCCATAAATCTTGTCTTTAGGGCCCCTGGAAGCATGAAAATCACTTTAAACATGCTAATTTTAGCTCTAACACTGATGATTCACCTACAAATGTGAACTGACGTTCGAAAATAAAACATTTGAAAACGGACCATTTTCCACATTTCTGAAGCATGACGTAATGGGGGGGGTGTTATCTCTTTTGTCAAAAATCAGCCATTTCTGCTTGAACATTAAATGCCTCCAAATAGTATTTAATTCACTTCCCGAGCCCCTGGAAGCATGAAAATCACTTTAAACATGCTAATTTTAGCTCTAACACTGATGATCAACTAACAAATGTGAACTGACGTTCAAAAATAAAACATTTGAAAACGGACCATTTTCCACATTTCTGAAGCATGACGTAATGGGGGTGTTATCTCTTTTGTCAAAAATCAGCTGTTTTTGCTTGAACATTAAATGCCTCCAAATAGTATTTAATTCACTTCCCAAGCTCCTGGAAGCATGAAAATCCCTTTAAACATGCTTATTTTAGCTCTAACACTGATGATCAACCTACAAATGTGAACTGACGTTCAAAAATAAAACATTTGAAAACGGACCATTTTCCACATTTCTGAAGCATGACGTAATGGGGGGGGTGTTATCTCTTTTGTCAAAAATCAGCTGTTTTTGCTTGAACATTAAATGCCTCCAAATAGTATTTAATTCACTTCCCGAGCCCCTGGAAGCATGAAAATCCCTTAAAACATGCTAATTTTAGCTCTAACACTGATGATCCACCTACAAATGTGAACTGACGTTCAAAAATAAAACATTTGAAAACGGATCATTTTCCACATTTCTGAAGCATGACGTAATGGGGGGTGTTATCTCTTTTGTCGAAAATCATCCGTTTTTGCTTGAACATTAAATGCCTCCAAATGGTATTTAATTAACTTCCCGGGGTGAAGAAACCCTTTTTGAGAACTCAGAGTGAGTAAATTGGCCATTTTCATGCACTTTTAACCATTCCGTAAATCTTGTGTTTAGGGCCCCTGGAAGCATGAAAATCACTTTAAACATACTAATTTTAGCTCTAACACTGATGATCAACCTACAAATGTGAACTGACGTTCAAAAATAAAACATTTGAAAACAGACCATTTTCCACATTTCTTAAGCATGACGTAATGGGGGGTGTTATCTCTTTTGTCAAAAATCAGCCGTTTTTGCTTGAACATTAAATGCCTCCAAATTGTATTTAATTCACTTCCCGAGCCCCTGGAAGCATGAAAATCACTTTAAACATGCTAATTTTAGCTCTAACACTGATGATCAACCTACAAATGTGAACTGACGTTCAAAAATAAAACATTTGAAAACGGACCATTTTCCACATTTCTGAAGCATGACGTAATGGGGGGGTGTTATCTCTTTTGTCGAAAATCAGCCGTTTTTGCTTGAACATTAAATGCCTCCAAATGGTATTTAATTAACTTCCCGGGGTGAAGAAATCCTTTTTGAGAACTCAGAGTGAGTAAATTGGCCATTTTCATGCACTTTTAACCATTCCATAAATCTTGTGTTTAGGGCCCCTGGTAGCATGAAAATCACTTTAAACATGCTAATTTTAGCTCTAACACTGATGATCAACCTACAAATATGAACTGACGTTCAAAAATAAAACATTTGAAAACGGACCATTTTTCACATTTCTGAAGCATGACGTAATGGGGGGGTGTTATCTCTTTTGTCAAAAATCAGCCGTTTTTGCTTGAATATTAAATTCCTCCAAATAGTATTTAATTCACTTCCGAGCCCCTGGAAGCATGAAAATCACTTTAAACATGCTAATTTTAGCTCTAACACTGATGATCCACCTACAAATGTGAACTGACGTTCAAAAATAAAACATTTGAAAACGGACCATTTTCCACATTTCTGAAGCATGACGTAATGGGGGGGTGTTATCTCTTTTGTCGAAAATCAGCCGTTTTTGCTTGAACATTAAATGCCTCCAAATGGTATTTAATTAACTTCCCGGGGTGAAGAAACCCTTTTTGAGAACTCAGAGTGAGTAAATTGGCCATTTTCATGCACTTTTAACCATTCCATAAATCTTGTGTTTAGGGCCCCTGGAAGCATGAAAATCACTTTAAACATGCTAATTTTAGCTCTAACACTGATGATCAACCTACAAATGTGAACTGACATTCAAAAATAAAACATTTGAAAACGGACCATTTTCCACATTTCTGAAGCATGACGTAATGGGGGGGTGTTATCTCTTTTGTCAAAAATCAGCCGTTTTTGATTGAACATTAAATGCCTCCAAATAGTATTTAATTCACTTCCCGAGCCCCCGGAAGCATGAAAATCACTTTAAACATGCTAATTTTAGCTCTAACACTGATGATCCACCTACAAATGTGAACTGACGTTCAAAAATAAAACATTTGAAAACGGACCATTCTCCACATTTCTGAAGCATGACGTAATGGGGGGGTGTTATCTCTTTTGTCGAAAATCAGCCGTTTTTGCTTGAACATTAAATGCCTCCAAATGGTATTTAATTAACTTCCCGGGTGAAGAAACCCTTTTTGAGAACTCAGAGTGAGTAAATTGGCCATTTTCATGCACTTTTAACCATTCCATAAATCTTGTGTTTAGGGCCCCTGGAAGCATGAAAATCACTTTAAACATGCTAATTTTAGCTCTAACACTGATGATCAACCTACAAATGTGAACTGACGTTCAAAAATAAAACATTTGAAAACGGATCCTTTTCCACATTTCTGAAGCATGACGTAATGGGGGGGGTGTTATCTCTTTTGTCGAAAATCAGCCGTTTTTGCTTGAACATTAAATGCCTCCAAATGGTATTTAATTAACTTCCCGGGGTGCAGAAACCCTTTTTGAGAACTCAGAGTGAGTAAATTGGCCATTTTCATGCACTTTTAACCATTCCGTAAATCTTGTGTTTAGGGCCCCTGGAAGCATGAAAATCACTTTAAACATACTAATTTTAGCTCTAACACTGATGATCAACCTACAAATGTGAACTGACGTTCAAAAATAAAACATTTGAAAACGGACCATTTTCCACATTTCTGAAGCATGACGTAATGGGGGGTGTTATCTCTTTTGTCAAAAATCAGCCGTTTTTGCTTGAACATTAAATTCCTCCAAATAGTATTTAATTCACTTCCCGAGCCCCTGGAAGCATGAAAATCACTTTAAACATGCTAATTTTAGCTCTAACACTGATGATCCACCTACAAATGTGAACTGACATTCAAAAATAAAACATTTGAAAACGGACCATTTTCCACATTTCTGAAGCATGACGTAATGGGGGGTGTTATCTCTTTTGTCAAAAATCTGCCGTTTTTGCTTGAACATTAAATGCCTCCAAATGGTATTTAATTAACTTCCCGGGGTGAAGAAACCCTTTTTGAGAACTCAGAGTGAGTAAATTGGCCATTTTCATGCACTTTTAACCATTCCATAAATCTTGTGTTTAGGGCCCCTGGAAGCATGAAAATCACTTTAAACATGCTAATTTTAGCTCTAACACTGATGATTCACCTACAAATGTGAACTGACGTTCGAAAATAAAACATTTGAAAACGGACCATTTTCCACATTTCTGAAGCATGACGTAATGGGGGGGTGTTATCTCTTTTGTCAAAAATCAGCCATTTCTGCTTGAACATTAAATGCCTCCAAATAGTATTTAATTCACTTCCCGAGCCCCTGGAAGCATGAAAATCACTTTAAACATGCTAATTTTAGCTCTAACACTGATGATCAACCTACAAATGTGAACTGACGTTCAAAAATAAAACATTTGAAAACGGACCATTTTCCACATTTCTGAAGCATGACGTAATGGGGGGGTGTTATCTCTTTTGTCGAAAATCAGCCGTTTTTGCTTGAAAATTAAAAGCCTCCAAATGGTATTTAATTAACTTCCCGGGGTGAAGAAATCCTT
The DNA here is from genome assembly GCF_964263255.1 of Lissotriton vulgaris. Taxonomy (NCBI): domain Eukaryota; kingdom Metazoa; phylum Chordata; class Amphibia; order Caudata; family Salamandridae; genus Lissotriton; species Lissotriton vulgaris. Next base: position 127,785 of record NW_028255153.1, read on the forward strand.
TTTGAGAACTCAGAGTGAGTAAATTGGCCATTTTCATGCACTTTTAAACATTCCGTAAATCTTGTGTTTAGGGCCCCTGGAAGCATGAAAATCACTTTAAACATACTAATTTTAGCTCTAACACTGATGATCAACCTACAAATGTGAACTGACGTTCAAAAATAAAACATTTGAAAACGGACCATTTTTCACATTTCTGAAGCATGACGTAATGGGGGGGTGTTATCTCTTTTGTCAAAAATCAGCCGTTTTTGCTTGAACATTAAATTCCTCCAAATAGTATTTAATTCACTTCCCGAGCCCCTGGAAGCATGAAAATCACTTTAACCACATGGCTACTGGGCGTTTTCCCCCCCAGTGCTGGAAAATGCCATTTTAGTGGCACTATGACGAGCTCAGCTCGTCTTCAGCACACGACACCCGTGGGTGATGACGAGCTGAGCTCGTCATCAGCATCGAAAGGGTTAAACATGCTAATTTTACCTCTAACACTGATGATCCACCTACAAATGTGAACTGACATTCAAAAATAAAACATTTGAAAACGGACCATTTTCCACATTTCTGAAGCATGACGTAATGGGGGGGGGGTTATCTCTTTTGTCAAAAATCAGCCGTTTTTGCTTGAACATTAAATGCCTCCAAATAGTATGTAATTCACTTCCCGAGCCCCTGGAAGCATGAAAATCACTTTAAACATGCTAATTTTAGCTCTAACACTGATGATCCACCTACAAATGTGAACTGACGTTCAAAAATAAAACATTTGAAAACGGACCATTTTCCACATTTCTGAAGCATGATGTAATGTGGGGGTGTTATCTCTTTTGTCGAAAATCAGCCGTTTTTGCTTGAATATTAAATGCCTCCAAATGGTATTTAATTAACTTCCCGGGGCGAAGAAACCCTTTTTGAGAACTCAGAGTGAGTAAATTGGCCATTTTCATGCACTTTTAACCTTTCCATTAATCTTGTGTTTAGGGCCCCTGGAAGCATGAAAATCACTTTAAACATGCTAATTTTAGCTCTAACACTGATGATCAACCTACAAATGTGAACTGACGTTCAAAAATAAAACATTTGAAAACGGACCATTTTCCAAATTTCTGAAGCATGACGTAATGGGGGGTGTTATCTCTTTTGTCAAAAATCAGCCGTTTTTGCTTGAACATTAAATGCCTCCAAATAGTATGTAATTCACTTCCCGAGCCCCTGGAAGCATGAAAATCACTTTAAACATGCTAATTTTAGCTCTAACACTGATGATCCACCTACAAATGTGAACTGACGTTCAAAAATAAAACATTTGAAAACGGACCATTTTCCACATTTCTGAAGCATGATGTAATGTGGGGGTGTTATCTCTTTTGTCGAAAATCAGCCGTTTTTGCTTGAACATTAAATGCCTCCAAATGGTATTTAATTAACTTCCCGGGGTGAAGAAACCCTTTTTGAGACCTCAGAGTGAGTAAATTGGCCATTTTCATGCACTTTTAACCATTCCATAAATCTTGTGTTTAGGGCCCCTGGAAGCAAGAAAATCACTTTAAACATGCTAATTTTAGCTCTAACACTGATGATTCACCTACAAATGTGAACTGACGTTCAAAAATAAAATATATGAAAACGGACCATCTTCCACATTTCTGAAGCATGACGTAATGGGGGGGTGTTATCTCTTTTGTCAAAAATCAGCCATTTTTGCTTGAACATTAAATGCCTCCAAATAGTATTTAATTCACTTCCCGAGCACCTGGAAGCATGAAAATCACTTTAAACATGCTAATTTTAGCTCTAACACTGATGATCAACCTACAAATGTGAACTGACGTTCAAAAATAAAACATTTGAAAACGGACCATTTTCCACATTTCTGAAGCATGACGTAATGGGGGGGTGTTATCTCTTTTGTCAAAAATCAGCCGTTTTTGATTGAACATTAAATGCCTCCAAATAGTATTTAATTCACTTCCCGAGCCCCTGGAAGCATGAAAATCACTTTAAACATGCTAATTTTAGCTCTAACACTGATGATCCACCTACAAATGTGAACTGACGTTCAAAAATAAAACATTTGAAAACGGACCATTCTCCACATTTCTGAAGCATGACGTAATGGGGGGTGTTATCTCTTTTGTCGAAAATCAGCCGTTTTTGCTTGAACATTAAATGCCTCCAAATGGTATTTAATTAACTTCCCGGGGTGAAGAAATCCTTTTTGAGAACTCAGAGTGAGTAAATTGGCCATTTTCATGCACTTTTAACCATTCCATAAATCTTGTGTTTAGGGCCCCTGGAAGCATGAAAATCACTTTAAACATGCTAATTTTAGCTCTAACACTGATGATCAACCTACAAATGTGAACTGACGTTCAAAAATAAAACATTTGAAAACGGACCATTTTCCACATTTCTGAAGCATGACGTAATGGGGGGGGTGTTATCTCTTTTGTCAAAAATCAGCCGTTTTTGCTTGAACATTAAATGCCTCCAAATTGTATTTAATTCACTTCCCGAGCCCCTGGAAGCATGAAAATCACTTTAAACATGCTAATTTTAGCTCTAACACTGATGATCAACCTACAAATGTGAACTGACGTTCAAAAATAAAACATTTGAAAACGGACCATTTTCCACATTTCTGAAGCATGACGTAATGGGGGGGTGTTATCTCTTTTGTCGAAAATCAGCCGTTTTTGCTTGAACATTAAATGCCTCCAAATGGTATTTAATTAACTTCCCGGGGTGAAGAAATCCTTTTTGAGAACTCAGAGTGAGTAAATTGGCCATTTTCATGCACTTTTAACCATTCCATAAATCTTGTGTTTAGGGCCCCTGGTAGCATGAAAATCACTTTAAACATGCTAATTTTAGCTCTAACACTGATGATCAACCTACAAATGTGAACTGACGTTCAAAAATAAAACATTTGAAAACGGACCATTTTTTACATTTCTGAAGCATGACGTAATGGGGGGGTGTTATCTCTTTTGTCAAAAATCAGCCGTTTTTGCTTGAATATTAAATTCCTCCAAATAGTATTTAATTCACTCCGAGCCCCTGGAAGCATGAAAATCCCTTTAAACATGCTAATTTTAGCTCTAACACTGATGATCCACCTACAAATGTGAACTGACGTTCAAAAATAAAACATTTGAAAACGGACCATTTTCCACATTTCTGAAGCATGACGTAATGGGGGGGTGTTATCTCTTTTGTCGAAAATCAGCCGTTTTTGCTTGAACATTAAATGCCTCCAAATGGTATTTAATTAACTTCCCGGGGTGAAGAAACCCTTTTTGAGAACTCAGAGTGAATAAGTTGGCCATTTTCATGCACTTTTAACCATTCCATAAATCTTGTGTTTAGGGCCCCTGGAAGCATTTAAATCACTTTAAACATGCTAATTTTAGCTCTAACACTGATGATCAACCTACAAATGTGAACTGACGTTCAAAAATAAAACATTTGAAAACGGACCATTTTCCACATTTCTGAAGCATGACGTAATTGGGGGGTGTTATCTCTTTTGTCGAAAATCAGCCGTTTTTGCTTGAACATTAAAAGCCTCCAAATGGTATTTAATTAACTTC